>NW_027361676.1:62650000-62905000 GCF_039654945.1 Dendrobates tinctorius
CCTCATTACTAACCTCTGGGCTTGATGTCAGTATACATTACACAGCTGATATCAACTCCAAAATATTACTGCGTTTGCCTGCACACCAGGGCAAGTGGGAAAGATTCGAGGGTAAGGGCCAGAATTGGCACATCTAATGGATGAGCCTTTTCTGAGATAGCTGTGGGCTGGTCTCATTAGGCTGGGAAGGAGCCAATATCCATGACCATCCCCAGCATAATAAGAAAAGCTCACAGCTGTTCTCATTCCCTTGGCTGAATATTAAAAATAGGAGGGGACTACATGCTGTTTTTTTTCATGTATTTATTTACTAATTTTTTCATTTATTACTTTTTCTCAAGCTGTGAATGCTAATGTCAGTAAGGTTACTGCAGTTCATCGGCAATGAACTGCTTTAACCTTACAGCACTCATTGCAGCAGCCGCATTCATATGCTACAGTCAGTGTGTTCCGGTTATCGTGCTGAGCAGT
Organism: Dendrobates tinctorius; assembly: GCF_039654945.1. Lineage (NCBI taxonomy): Eukaryota > Metazoa > Chordata > Amphibia > Anura > Dendrobatidae > Dendrobates > Dendrobates tinctorius. Next base: position 62,650,472 of record NW_027361676.1, read on the forward strand.
CACATTACTGATGTCACCGCTAAGTACTGCATCTGGATTTGGGGATCATTGTGAGATGTGGGAAGGATGTACAGTAGACTCTTTTGGATTATTTTATTTTTTAAAAGTATTAAATGGATAAAAGAGGGTCAGTGACTGTTTTATACATTTAAAGGACTTTGTGTGTGTTTATTACTTATGACTATGAGGTAACATGGGTGTCTTATAAATGCCTCTCCATTACTAACCCCTGGCTTTGTGTCAGTGGACATAACACAGCTAACATCAACCCCAAAACCTTGATCCCACTTGCCAATGCACCATGGCAAGCATATAGAGCCGAGGCTAATGCATGTGCCATTTATGAGACCTGGTGCTATTAGTCTGGAAGGGGGCAAATATCCATGGTCCCTTCTCAGCCTATTAATATCATACCCCAGCTGTCTGCTTCCTGTTTGCTGGTTTTTAAAATAGGGGGGACCCCATGTCATTTTTTGGGGTCCCCATTTTTTAATAACTATAATATTACCCCTATATATATATATATATTACCCCTTCCCATTTACAGTAAACTACCTACGCATTGCACAAATTATGCATCTCACTGACATCTTTCCTGCTTTGCACATGCGCTTACTGATGAACACTCTCATCAATGTCGCCTGCTCTCACTGCTATCAGCAAGACCAGATGTATGATGATGGGAGTAATTAGTAATCAGTCAATGCATGATAAGCAGTAACCTTTTCACAGCCGGTCAAAGCTGCTGGCTCACATGTTGTCCTCTGTGCGACAGTATGGGAATCGCGATACCCAGTGGCTGTGACTAGCGGTGACTTCAGTAAGGTTACCAGTGGTCAGAGACGGTATTTCCCATGCTATCACACAGATGACAGGGTAGGAATTGCTGGATTTTCAGGCCCCCTATTCAATTGAGCCAGGTTTGAGATCAAGTTTGGATACTGTTCCAATACCCAAACAAAACTTTTTTATAAAAGAAAACATCCATGGGTCTGGTAATCCCTTCTTGCTCCACATGTGACCATATAGTGCCTAGTAAGCAGTGGTGCTCCATAAGACAGAAGCAGAAAGAAAACCAGAATGAAGAAAAACTAAAATGAGTTTAATTTTAGATGACGCGAGACTTCGAGACTTCGCGATCCCGCGAGAACGGACGCCATCGCGGGCATTTTCGCAAAGGACTACTGGGAACGGATGCGTGGAGAGGCGGGAAGGCTGCGCGGGACGTCGGAGGGTAAGAATAACAATCTTTTTTATTTTTAAATTCTATTTTTTACAGGGATATGGTGCCCAAAGCCCGGAGGACAGTCTCCTCTCCTCCGGACCGTGGGTACCATCCGCAATTGTTCTACTTACTTTCCGCATGGTGTGCACAGCCACATGCGGGAAGTAAGCGGAACAAAAAAAATGGCAGCACAGGAATCGCTGCAATACTCGCATCCCCATTCATTAACATTGGACTCGCTAGACTCGCAACGAGTAGCGAGTTTCCGAGTCGGACTCGTTAGAGTCTAGCGATTCCGAGTATTTCAGGATTTGCCCATCCCTACTTCTTACTGCACCACAGTATTCACACAAATTGATTTAGATTCTGAAATGTGAACTCTTGCCTGTACTACAGTATTAGCACAAACAATTTAGATTTTGAAATGCCGACTTCTTGCTGCACCACAGTATTCGCACAAAATGATTCAGATTCTGAAATGTGGACTTCTGGCTGCCCCACAGCATTAGCACAAACAATTTAAATTCTGAAATGTGGACTCCTGTCTACACCACATTATTAGCACAAACCATTTAGATTCTGGAAGGTTGATTTGACACAGAATCCTATCTACCTGAATTAGCTGACAATAGACTAACTAATTATCTAACATGATCAGCCTCTCTATGCTTTTACACTGACCTTATAGCACAAAAACCTGTCTGCTTTTTATCTGGTGAGGAACATGTGACTTTGGCAGCCTGTGACGAAAGCCCTTATTTCTGGACGTTGTGGATGGTTTCTGCTCCCTGAATAAGTGCTGGATTGTCCACACATTAAGTTAATAAAAAAAGTTAAAAAATACAGTCCACCGTTACTCTGACCTCTCCCCACCCCATCCTTTCATCAAATACATCTTCTTCGCTCATCATACAGCACCTCTATCCTTGACCAAGTCCTAACAAAAGCATTAGTTGAAACTCAATCAGTTACTGAGCTTTGGCTGAATTTTGCTGATTTTTAGAAAAATACTTGGGAATCCAAACTCAAATCCAATTGTGCATCCAATTGTGCCAAATTTGAGATTAGCAAACACTTTCCGAGCAAGTTCGTTCATCTCTACACTCTTATGCTTCAGGTAGAAGATTCATTAAGAAGGAGAAATTCAAGCATAGTTTATCTGTTATAAGTCAACCACTTCCTGTCACTGTTGGCTTTTCAAGTTCTTATGGACAATGGCACTTTCCATTAAGATAAAGAAGGGCAGTGATTATTCACCCTGGGATCCTGTTTCCCAGATGAATGCTGCTCTGCAGCGTTCAATTCTCACTTCTAGCAGACATGTTACAAAGGGAAATGAGTGTATAGAATTACCATATCCACTGCCTTGCTCCTACCAGTGTCTGAGCTACTTTGTACAATATCTACAGCTCTACTATATCTCCTGCTGCTGGAGAGCAAACACCCAACTATAGGGATGGGCCGCAGGATCATGCAAGAACTTGTAGCCATTGGGTTCTGCAGTGATCAGCTTCCCTGCCTTTCCATTGCCAGTAGGTGTACATTACAGTACTTCGCCTTTCATACCATGTCTGAGCGTAGCTTCTGCCGCAGGTAGTCACTTGTGCTCTAGTAAGTTGTTTTTTTGCTTCGTTTATCCTTTTATCAAACCGGCTTGTCTTCCCATTTTGCCTGATCTCAACACTCTTGATCCTGGCTACATATTTTGAATTTGTTTTGTTAAACAAAAATCCAGTCTCATAATTAATTGTGACAAAAAACATCAAACACCTTTGTTTACTCACAAAAATGTAAATCACGCCAAGATAACATGAAAAAAGAAGAAAATGGAGAGTAGGTGTTTCCAACAATTTAGAAAAACTTTATTAATAAACAAACAATTCTAAAACATGTTAAAAAAGAGGTGCAAAAAGACAGACTAAAGTAACACCCATCCTTCATAATCAATGGATGTTATATATATATATATACAGATACTGTATATATATCTTTACAAATGTCAATAATGAGACAAAAATTATACCTTGAGTAGACAACAAGTTCCATAGAGCATCTGTTTTCAATAGGAATTTTAAAAAACTGACCGTCACACCCAAGCATAAACATAGTGTGAACAGGTGCTTAAACTAGAGTCACCAACTCATATACATTCAAAGAAAAAAGGAAGCACACTGTAGCGCCATAACATGCAAACATGAAATAAGAAAAATGAATTGCATTACTGCATTAGAAGTATGAAAATTTGAGAAAGCTTAGCTCATAAAATGGCCAATTTATGTGTACCTGGAAGCCACAGTAAGGCATTTCTCATTTTCCAGGACCCTAACCAAATGCCAATCCTCACTTAGACTAAAATCTTCATCTCAATGGGAACCTATGCAAATCCTCTCCTTAGACTGAAATCTATATCTCTGTGGAGGGGTGGTGGCCAAAAATGCCACCACCCCTCCACAGAGATATTGATTTCAGACTAAGGATCATTTTGATCATTTTTTTTGTACAATGGAATGAAGATTTTTTATTTTTTTTTTTTGCTCACTTCAGGATTAAATATATTTTCAGTTTTAAAGATTGGGCCTTTACCAAAAATTTACACTACCAAAATATCTACTTATTATTATTATTTTTTTTCCTTAAAAATGCTTATTACATGGCAAAACATTTTGCCATGATTTTTATGTTCTTAGTTAATGTAAGTACCTGGTGCTTTTTAGTAATACATATAAACTATTATTTATCTGTATGTTTCATTCTCAAAATGAACACAAAATATCTGTCAGTTATTGTTGTATTCAGTATATCTAGTCACCAGATTTGGCAATAGCAAAATAAGAAATGAATTCCTCTTAGTCACAGACAAGGAATAGCAAAAACTTGTTTCTAACAAAACATTAAAAATTCCTATTGATTTCATTTATTATAAATTACTTTAGGAGCATTCTGTCAAGTTCAAATTATTTTGTGATTGTGTTTCCAAGTACAAAATAAGGTATTGACTTTTCCTAAATTCATGACCTGATTATGCTGCACTATTTCCTTCACAGGAAAAAGATTTATACCTTATTTTATATGGAATAAGATTTACTATGTGGTAATTGCACAATTTAATTGCAAATAAAGACCCATCAAGTTCTCCTTATTGTTTACAGACCATTAAATAGTGATTGGTGTATTTAAATAGTTTACCCAATAAAAGAAAATCACTTTTCTACATATATTTATTTGGCAGGGCTGCTTCTGTCTTATGGATCATTCAATAGGCTAATTTATAAGAACCACTGTTTAAGCACTTATTATATTTATTAAACTCTCATGAACTGCTTTTCTTGGGAGCACAACTCATTCAAAGTCTTAAAAGTTAGAGCATTTAGGATGTATTCACATTTTTGATATGGCTTCCATTTCAGATTTGTCATATAAAGGAAACTAAATGATACTGCTGGAACATTTTAGCCTATAGTTTGCTCCTTTTAGGTAATGCCTAGGTTTCTGCAAGTTGGAACAGAGACAACTGCTTGGTTCTTTTGCCACTAAATGTGTTTTAAATAACCATCAGTCTAGTGGAATTTAACCCCTTACCGTATATTGCCATATATATGGCACTGTGATCAAGAGGGCTCATGTTAAGCACTGTGAGTTGACACCCTGCAGCGAAACCCACAATCGGTTCAAGTACTGATAGCGGGTATTTAACCTCTGTGATACCGCTGTTAATAGTCAGCAACATCGTGGGGCATCCCAAAGAGAGTGAGCTTCCTCTGTCCTCTGATCTCCCATCGGCATAACGAGATCCAATCGCATTGTGTCGATGACCTCAATGGTGATCCCGTGTCCCAAGATGAACACGGGGTCACCCAGGGATGGTAGCCTGTCAGCTCATGCTGAGAGCACAAGCTGACTCACCTCCTCCCTGATTTTCAGATGATGCACCAATGCTCTACAGAGCAGGCACACTGCAGAGTACTAGATCAGTGATCTGTCATTATACAGTTGATGTCTCATCCTAGAACAGTTTAATGTCAAGAGATGAGAGAATTTGTAACAAGAGGGAATGGTTCACAGTGTCAAAGGCATAAATTAGGTCCAGGAGAAGGAGAACAGAGTAGCGTCGCTTGCTCTTGGCAGTTAGTAGGTCATTGGTCACTTTAGTTAGGGCAGTTTCAGTTGAGTGATGTGTTCAGAAGCCATATTGTAGGCGGTCAAAGAGGGAGCAGGGGGAGAAGTGGGAGGACAGTTCAAGAATGACATGCGGTTCCAGTAGTTTTGAGGCATAGGGGAGAAGTGATATCAGGTGATAGCAAGACACAGAGGATGGGTCAAGGGAGGGCTTTTGAGGATGGTTTTGGGTTGGGATGAAGATTGTGGTAAGGTCAGGAGGTCAGGGATGAGGTGGGACAGGAGCGGGTCAAGTTTGCAAGTGGAGAGATGTGATCTTGACAGACGAGTGGAGAGCTGATCTTCTGTCATGGTGGAGAAGCTGGTTTTGGAAGAACAATGCTGATAAGTTAACGGGAAGGGCAATGGGGGCTGCAGGCCAAAGGTTTCTCTGATGTTATCGATTTTCTACTTAAAGAAAGGCAAAGTCTTCAGCAGAAATGAGAAAAGAGGGAGAAGGTGCTGGGGGATTGAGTAGAGAATAGAAAGAGTTGAAAAGCTGTATAGGGTTGTGAGACAGGGAATATATTAGAGATGAGAAGTAAGTTTGTTTTGCAGCAGTGAGCGTGGACTTGAAACTGGCAAGGGACTGTTTGTATGTGATAAAGTGCTCAGCAGAACGGGATCTCTTCCATCTCCATCTCAGTTCTTTGGTCAGGCAGGTTAGCCAGGGTTGCCTGTTGATTGTACGAGTTTTTCTGTGCGTGAGGGAGCAGCCGAATCGAGTGCTGCTGTCATTTGGTGTTATATAAAGTGGCAGCAGCATCTGTGTCATGTAAGGAAGTTATGTCTGTAAGAGGGAGAAGGGACTCAGAGAGTGAGTGTAAATTGAGGTTTTTGAGATTTCTGCGAGGTTGAGTGAGTTTGTGGAGTGGAGGTTGTGCACTAGAAGAGGAGAGGGAAGTGAATGTCAGTAGGTTGTGGTCAGACAGGGGGAGGGGTGAGTTAGTGAAATTAGTAAGGGAACAGAGGCAGGTGAAGATAAGGTCCAACATGTGGCCATCTTTGCGAGTGGCCATGTAGGACCATTGAGTGAGGCCAAAGAAGGCAGTCAGCAATAAAAGTTTAGAGGCAGCTTAGGTGGGAGTGTCAATGGGGATGTTGAAGTCACCCATGATGATAGTGAAGATGTCAGTAGAGAGGAAATGAAGTAGCCAGGTGGTGAAGTGATGGAGAAAGGTGGAGATGGCTAGTTCTGGCGGTGATAGCAGAATTTGGGTAAAGGAGCAGGTATCAGAAAAAAGCAAGCCAACTCCTCCACCACTTTTGTTGCTGGGGCGAGGGGTGTGAGAGACTGAATCCGCCATAAGAAAGTGCAGCTGGAGAGGCTGAGCTAGGTTTCAGTGATGGCAAGTAAGGCGAGTTTGTTGGTGATAAATAGGTCATTGATAGTGTTGAGCGATACCATCCGATACCCTAAAATATCGGATCGGATGGTATCGGCCCGATACGAAAAAAGTATCGGGTATCGCCGATTCCGATACCGGAAGTCCCATTCAAGTCTATGGGACTTCCGGTATCGGAATAAGAAAAACCCTTTTCTCTCCTTGTACAGCCTCTCGGGGGGTGTACGGACCTTCCGGGGGTCTGTGCCGACTACCCGGGGGTCTGTGCGGACTGCCGGTGGTCTGTGCCGGCCAGCCAGTGGTCTGTACTGACTGTCCGGGTGTCTGTGCAGGCTGCGGGGGGCTGTGCCGGCCTGCCGGTGGTCTGTACCGACTGCCTGGGGTCTGTTCGGATTGCCGGGGGGCTGTGCTGGCCTGCCGGTGGTCTGTGCCAACTGTCCGGGGGTCTGAGCAGACTGTGGGGGTCTGTGCAGGATCGTCCGATGGGACTACAAGTCCCATCGGGCGATGCCTGCTACCATGACGGTGATTGACAGTAGTAGTCCCATCATCCGGCTAATGTGTTCAATGTACAAAAAAAAAAAAAAATACATACTACATACATACTACATGCTACATACATACTACATACATGCTACATACATGCAACATATATACTACATGCATGCAACATACATACATACTGCATATATACCACATGCATGCAACATGCATTCTACATATATACCACATATATACTACATGCATGCAACATGCATACTACATATATACCACATATACCGGGGGTCTGTGCCGACTGCCCAGGGGTCTGTACCGGCCTGCCGGGGGGCTGTGCCGGCCTGCCGGTGGTCTGTATCAACTGTCCGGGGGTCTGAGCGGACTGCCGGTGGTCTGTACCGACTGTCCGGGGGTCTGTGCAGGCTGCGGGGGTCTGTACCGGCCTGCCGGGGGGCTGTGCCGGCCTGCCGGTGGTCTGTACCAACTGTCCGAGGGTCTGAGCGGACTGCCGGGGGTCTGTACCGGCCTGCCGGGGGGCTGTGCCGACTGTCTGGGGGGCTGTGCCGACTGTCCGGGGGTCTGTGCGGACTGCCGGGGGTCTGTACCGGCCTGCCGGGGGGCTGTGCTGGCCTGCCGGGGGGCTGTGCCGACTGTCCGGGGGTCTGTGCAGCCTGCGGGGGTCTGTGCAGGCATCGTCCGATGGGACTACATTACAGTAGTAGTCCCATCATCCGGCCTATGTGTTGAATGTAAGAAAAAAAATACATACTACATGCTACATACATACTACATACATGCTACATACATGCAACATATATACTACATGCATGCAACATACATACATACTGCATATATACCACATGCATGCAACATGCATACTACATATATACCACATATATACTACATGCATGCATACTACATATATACCACATATACCGGGGGCTGTGCCCACTGTCCGGGGGTCTGTGCCGGCCTGCCGGGGGGCTGTGCCAGCCTGCCGGTGGTCTGTACCGACTGTCCGGGGGTCTGTGCAGGCTGCGGGGGTCTGTACTGGCCTGCCGGTCGTCTGTACCGACTGCCTGGGGGTCTGTGCCGGCCTGCTGGTGGTCTGTACCGACAGTCCGGGGTCTGATCGGACTGCCGGGGGTCTGTACCGGCCTGCCGGGGGGGCTGTGTCGGCCTGCCGGTGGTCTGTACCGACTGTCCGGGGGTCTGAGCGGACTGCCGGGGGTCTGTACCGGCCTGCTGGGGGGCTGTGCCGGCCTGCCGGTAGTCTATACCGACTGTCCGGGGGTCTGAACGGACTGCTGGGGGTATGTACCGGCCTGCCGGGGGGCTGTGTCGGCCTGCCGGTGGTCTGTACCGACTGTCCGGGGGTCTGTGCAGGCTGCGGGGGTCTGTACCGGCCTGCTGGGGGGCTGTGCCGTCCTGCCGGTGGTCTGTACCGACTGTCCGGGGGTCTGAGCGGACTGCCAGGGGTCTGTACCGGCCTGCCGGGGGGCTGTGTCGGCCTGCCGGTGGTCTGTACCGACTGTCCGGGGGTCTGAGCGGACTGCCGGGGGTCTGTACCGGCCTGCCGGGGGGCTGTGCCGACTGTCCCGGGGTCTGTGCCGACTGCCCGAGGGTCTGTGCGGACTGCCGGGGGCCTGTACCGGCCTGCCGGGGGGCTGTGCCGACTGTCCGGGGGTCTCTGTGCAGGCTGCGGGGGTCTGTGCAGGCATCGTCCGATGGGACTACAAGTCCCATCGGGCGATGCCTGCTACCATGATGGTGATTGACACATTAGCCAATGATGGGACAGTAGTAGTCCCATCATCCGGCCTATGTGTTGAATGTAAAAAAAAATACATACTACATACATGCATGCAACATGCATACTACATATATACCACATATATACTACATGCATGCAACATACATATATACTACGTGCAAAATGCATACTACATATATACTACATTCATGCAACATACATACTACATATTTACCACATGCATGCAACATGCATACTATATATACCACATATATACTACATGCATGCAACATACATATATACTACATATATACTACATGCATGCAACATACATACTACATATATACCACATGCATGCAACATGCATACTACATATATACTACATGCATGCAACATACATATATACTACATACAATACATTCATACAATACATACATATAGACATACAGTACATATAACATAGAGTACATACTCACCATCACTTGTCACTTTGATCCCCAAAGCCATTGTCATTTTTGGAATAAATATTAAAATAACAAACAAACAATATACTCCCTGATCCGCAGAAATCCACGAGAGTCCCACGACGATCTTGCGTGGAGAACTGCAGCATCAGCTGATGCTACCATTCTCTACGGGCGCCAGGAAACCAGTGTCAGGAGGTAGGTATCCTTCCGCCCTGTATTCCTCCGCCAGTGTAAAAAAAAAAAAAAAGTCCCTAGTCTCACTTTATGGCAAAAGCTGCATGGGAAATTTCTCACACAGCAATGCCATAAAATGAGACTAGGGACTTTTTTTTTTTCTTTACAGTGGTGAAGGATACCTACCTCCCGACACTGGTTTCCTGGAGCCCGTAGAGAACGGTAGCATCAGCTGATGCTGCTGTTCTCCACTTAAGATTCTTGTGGGACACCCGTAGACTTCTGCGGATCAGGGGTGAGTATATTGGTGCTTTGTTATTTTAATATTTATTCCATAGATGACAATGGCTTCGGGGATCAAAGTGACAAGTGATGGTGAGTATGTACTCTATGCTATATGTACTGTATGTCTATATGTATGTATTGTATGAATGTATTGTATGTAGTATATATGTATGTTGCATGCATGTAGTATATATGTAGTATGCATGTTGCATGCATGTTGTATATATGTAGTATGTATGTAGTATGCATGTTGCATGCATGTGGTATTTATGTAGTATGTATGTATGTTGCATGCATGTAGTATATATGTATGTTGCATGCATTTAGTATATATGTAGTATGCATGTTGCATGCATGTTGTATATATGTAGTATGTATGTAGTATGTATGTTGCATGTAGTATATTTGTATTATATATATGTCGCATGCATGTAGTATATATGTAGTATATATGTATGTTGCATGCATGTAGTATATATGTGGTATATATCTACATATATATATACCACATATATACTACATGCATGCAACATATATACAGTATAATACATATATACCACATGCAACATACATACTACATACATACTACATATATACCACATGCATGTTGCATGCATGTGGTATATATGTAGTATGTATGTTGCATGCATGTAGTATGCATGTTGCATGTAGAATATATGTATGTTGCATGCATGTAGTATATATGTGGTATATATGTAGTATGCATGTTGCATGCATGTAGTATATATGTTGTATGTATGTTGCATGCATGTAGTTTATATGTGGTATATATGTAGTATGCATGTTGCATGCATGTAGTATATATATATAGTATATATGTATGTTGCATGCATGTAGTATATATGTAGTATGCATGTTGCATGTAGTATATATGTATGTTGCATGCATGTAGTATATGTGGTATATATGTAGTATGCATGTTGCATGCATGTAGTATATATGTTGTATGTATGTTGCATGCATGTAGTATATATGTGGTATATATGTAGTATGCATGTTGCATGCATGTAGTATATATGTTGTATGTATGTTGCATGCATGTAGTATATATGTGGTATATATGTAGTATGCATGTTGCATGCATGTAGTATATATGTATGTTGCATGCATGTGGTATATATGTAGTATGCATGTAGTATATATGTGGTATATATGTAGTTTGCATGTTGCATGAATGTGGTATATATGTAGTATGTATGTATGTTGCATGCATGTAGTATGCATGTTGCATGTAGTATTTATGTATCTTGCATGCATGTAGTATATATGTAGTATTTATGTTGCATGTAGTATATATGTAGTATATTTGTATGTTGCATGCATGTAGTATATATGTGGTATATATGTAGTATGCATGTTGCATGCATGTGGTATATATGTAGTATGCATGTTGCATGCATGTGGTATATATGTAGTATGTATGTATGTTGCATGCATGTAGTATGTATATAGCCTGCATGTAGTATGTATGTAGCATGTAGTATGTATGTAGTATGTTTTTTTTTTTTTTACATTCAACACATAGGCCGGATGATGGGACTACTACTGTCCCATCATTGGCTAATGTGTCAATCACCGTCATGGTAGCAGTCATCGCCCGATGGGACTTGTAGTCCCATCAGACGATCCTGCACAGACCCCCGCAGCCTGCTCAGACCCCCGGACTGTCGGTATAGACTACCAGCAGGCCAGCACAGCCCCCCGGCAGGCCGGTACAGACCCGCGGCAGGCCGGTACAGACCTCCGGCAGTCCGCTCAGACCCCCGGACAGTCGGTACAGACCACCGGCAGGCCGGCACAGCCCCACGGCAGGCCGGTACAGACCCACGGCAGTCGGCACAGAGCCCCGGGCAGTCGGCACAGACCACCGGCAGGCCGGCACAGACCCCCGGAAGGCCGGTACAGACCCCCGGGCAGTCGGCACAGCCCCCCGGCAGGCCAGCACAGCCCCCCGGCAGGCTGGTACAGACCCACGGCACTCTGCACAGACCCCCGGGCAGTCGGCACAGACCCCCGGGCAGTCGGCACAGACCACCAGCAGGCCGGCACAGCCCCCCGGAAGGCCGTTACAGACCCCCGGGCAGTCAGCACAGCCCCCCGGCAGGCCAGCACAGCCCGCCGGCAGGCTGGTACAGACCCACGGCAGTCCGCACAGACCCCCGGGCAGTCGGCACAGACCCCCGGGCAGTCGGCACAGACCACCGGCAGGCCGGCACAGCCCCCCGGAAGGCCGGTACAGACCCCCGGGCAGTCGGCACAGCCCCCCGGCAGGCCAGCACAGCCCCCCGGCAGGCCGGTGCAGACCCCCGGCAGTCGGCTCAGACCCCCGGACAGTCGGTACAGACCACCGGCAGGCCGGCACAGCCCCCCGGCAGGCCGGTACAGACCCCCGGCTGTCCGCTCAGACTCCCGGACAGTCGGTACAGACCACCGGCAGGCCGGCACAGCCCCCGGCAGGCCGGTACAGACCCCCAGCAGTCCGCTCAGACCCCCGGACAGTCGGTACAGACCATCGGCAGGCCGGCACAGACCCCCGCAGCCTGCACAGACCCCCGGACAGTCGGTACAGACCACCGGCAGGCCGGCACAGCCCCCCCGACAGTCGGCACAGCCCCCCGGTATATGTGGTATATATGTAGTATGCATGTTGCATGCATGTAGTATATATGTTGTATATATGTAGTATGCATGTTGCATGCATGTGGTATATATGCAGTATGTATGTATGTTGCATGCATGTAGTATATATGTTGCATGTATGTAGTATGTATGTAGCATGTAGTATGTATGTAGTATGTATTTTTTTCTTACATTCAACACATAGGCCGGATGATGGGACTACTACTGTCCCATCATTGGCTAATGTGTCAATCACCGTCATGGTAGCAGGCATCGCCCGATGGGACTTGTAGTCCCATCGGACGATGCCTGCACAGACCCCCGGACAGTCGGCACAGCCCCCCTGCAGGCCGGTACAGACCCCCGGCAGTCCGCACAGACCCACGGGCAGTCGGCACAGACCCCCGGACAGTCGGCACAGCCCCGCGGCAGGCCGGCACAGCCCCCCGGCAGGCCGGTACAGACCCCCGCAGCCTGCACGGACCCCCGGACAGTCGGTACAGACCACCGGCAGGCCGGCACAGACCCCCGGCAGGCCGGTACAGACCCCCGGCAGTCCGCTCAGACCCCCGGACAGTCGGTACAGACCACCGGCAGGCTGGCACAGCCCCCGGCAGGCCGGTACAGACCCCCGGCAGTCCTCTCAGACCCCCAGACAGTCGGTACAGACCACCGGCAGGCCAGCACAGTCCCCCGGCAGGCCAGTACAGACCCCCGCAGCCTGCACAGACCCCCGGACAGTCGGTACAGCCCCCCGGCAGGCCGGTACAGACCCCCCGGGCAGTCGGCACAGACCCCCGGACAGTCAGCACAGCCCCCCGGTATATGTGGTATATATGTAGTATGCATGTTGCATGCATGTAGTATATATGTAGTATGCATGTTGCATGCATGTAGTATATATGTATGTATTTTTTTTTTTTTACATTCAACACATAGGCCGGATGATGGGACTACTACTGTCCCATCATTGGCTAATGTGTCAATCACCGCCATGGTAGCAGGCATCGCCCGATGGGACTTGTAGTCCCATCGGACGATGCCTGCCCAGACCCCTGCAATCTGCACAGACCCCCGGACAGTCGGCACAGTCCCCCGGCAGGCCGGTACAGACTACCGGCAGGCCGGTACAGACCCCCGGCAGGCCACTCAGACCCCCGGACAGTCGGTACAGACCACCGGCAGGCCGGCACAGCCCCCCGGCAGGCCGGTAGAGACCCACGGCAGTCGGCACAGACCCCCGGGCAGTCGGCACAGACCACCGGCAGGCCGGCACAGCCCCCCGGAAGGCCGGTACAGACCCCCGGGCAGTCGGCACAGCCCCCCGGACAGTCGGTACAGCCCCCCGGCAGGCCGGTACAGACAAACGGCAGTCCGCACAGACTCCTGGGCAGTCGGCACAGACCCCCGGGCAGTCGGCACAGACCACCGGGAGGCCGCTACGGACCCCCGGCAGTCCGCACAGATCCCCAGGCAGTCGGCAAAGACCCCCGGCAGGCCAGTACAGCAGTGGCTCTTTGCATTATGGGAACTTCCGATTCCGATATCCGATATTGAAAAAATATCGGTACTCGGTATCGGAATTCCGATACAGCGAATATCGGCCGATACCCGATATTTGCAGTATCGGAATGCTCAACACTAGTCATTGATATATAGTTTCTTGTAGACAGAGCATGTGTTCCATTGTGCTCCAGGTAGGGGGACCGGGGGAGTGGGGGCTGGATGAATGGGTATTAGGTTATCATGAATGTGACAACTTGTAGAGGATCATTGCTGGGTGTTAGAAATGAGTGTGGGGATGTGTTGAGGAGGGCCAGGATTTGGGCATACATCACCAGCAATGAGGAGTAGCAGACAGGGCGTTAGAAGGTGGGAGCAGGATAGGGCATGATGAGGCTGTGTGTCTGGAGAAAAAAGACTGTATGTGGAGGAACAGTTCTGAGGAGGTGGTGAGGTGGCTGGGGAGGATGGAGGGAGAAATGACTAGTTCCTTACTAGGTGGAGGGATTACAGGAGATAGGAAGAAGAGAAGTAATATGGGGGTGAAAGTAAAAAAAGAAACTGAACCATTGTAATGTTTTTCTATCCTATTACCTTACAGTCAATTCCAGTCTAATTCAAAGTAATGTACTTCAAAATCTGTTCTTTGAAAGATGTAATTTGAAAGATGACTGGATCAGACAGAGTCTGGATCAGACTCATGGTTCTGAATATATCATTAGCTAATGGCAATCAGGTGTGAATGAGGAGGTGGGTGGGTTTGGCCAGACCAGATGCTGAGGCTTATGCAAAGATCATAAAGATAGGGAGATATGCCAGAGTAACATAAGAGAAATGAAACTTAAAGCTGGAGGAACGCACCAAATAATAAAAGACTGTGATAAAGTGTGTTCACAGCCCGTGGTCCACCATGCAGAGGTGGTAAACTGCTGCTCAGTAATAGCGGATGCTATGTGGCGGTATAAGAGAGTAACACACGCAGGTTAACATCTGTTACTTCACAGAGCTGCACTACCACTAAACATAAATGCTGGAGCCTATTAAAGCTCACAGAGCTCGACAAGGTGAGAGCTCAGTATATGGTCACAGAACTCTGCTCCATGGACATGGAGTCAGAGTCCCTCTAGACCTACTAAGCGAGTGGCGTCACACCTGCAGATGCCACTAATGGACGCTGGTGACCGTGGAGTGCCGACCAAGTGCACCGTGGAGTACAGACAAGCCACCACTTGGAACTGATGCTAGCTTCAGACTCTGCTTCCTACCTGCACCTCAGCCTGGGCGCCAACAGGCAAGGCTACACAAAACATGCGTACCAAGGGTAGGGATTTCTTAATGAGTCATTTACCAGAGACATTCATACATGCATGCAGCACTCACTCCACATGGTCTCTAATTATTTCCTATAATAGCGCATGGCCGGGCGGCTATGCGAACCTTTTATAGTTGCAGCCTTCCGGGACCTTCCTATTGAACCAATCGGTGCATCAACAGGACCTGAGCATGTGACCTCCGACTTCCAATGAGAGGGCGTCCCATGGGCATGCTCAGTAGACTGAAAGAAGGACTTAATCCCAGGAGCTGCTTGTTGCTGGCTATTGTGGATTGCTTAGGCTGAACCAGGAGTGGCAGCAGCAACCAAGCCAACAACACCAGGCTGAGCAAGACCCCGGGATCAACGTCTTTGCTGAGCAGCCTCCTCTGCGGCCGGGAATGAATGGGAGACCGCAGAAGGCAAGGCTTGGGATTCCTCCTGTGCAGGGGAAGAAACCCGGAGCCTAACAGAAAAAGATAATTGAATGAATTGATAGGTAAGAAAAGTATACCAGAAAGACATTAAATGTGCTTCCCATAGACAGTCAGATGCCAAGGAAAGCTGAGTGGGTTGAAAACATACTGTACCAGAAAGACATTAAATGTGCTTTGCATATTAAGTCAGATGCCAAGGAAAGCTGAGTGAGTTGAAAGCATACATGTGGGAAGAGGAAACAACTCGATTAGATGGTGCAGATGGTGATGATGATGATAATACAGCAAAAGTAATGATGATGGTCATGAATGACCAAATGCATGGTAGAATTTGAGTCTAATTCAAGGTGAATACAAAAGTGAAGTCAGCTTACCAGTCTGCAGTAAAATCCCCAAGGCTGACAACGCCCAGCACGGACTGTGGTGAGCATCCACACCGGATTGGAACAAGAGAAAAAAGAAAATAATCCAGCTCAGGATGGAGGCAGCTGCAACTTTACAAAGCTTTATTGGACAACTTTAAAATATAAATTGCTCTTTAAAAAATATGCAGAGCAAACACTAAGCACACCAGTATGGGCGATCAATGCGTTTCAACTAAAAAAAAGTCTTTGAAAGATGTAATATGAAAGATGACTGGATCAGACTCATGATTCTGAATATATATTTAGCTAATGGCAATCAGGTGTGGAAAAATTATAGCTGCCAAAATATGGCAATGCAAACAATAAAAAGAGTCTCTTAGTGAGTGACAGCAGCCCAACATAAAAACATATATATCTGGTAATGCTGTAATCGTACCAACCCAAAGAATAAAGTCACCTAATCGTTTATGCTGCATGAGGAATGGCATAAAAAATAAATAAAACTAATGCTTCAACTGCTGTTGATTTGTTCAGTCTGCCTTCCAAAGACCGCAGTACATTTTTCCTGTGCTCTATGCTGAGAGCTTACACCGGAGTTTCCATGTAAACCTCTGAAAAGCTTGATTCAGATGCAAGCCCCTGCGTAAAATTTTATATAATGATGCAGATGGAGACTCTGTGGACAACTTCTGGCCGCTTATGATCCAGCAATGTCCATCTTTTTAGGCGTGCATAAAAGCGCAGTCAACACCAGTTCTGTGTACCTCTTAAAAGAAAGACATAGCTGAACAGAGGCCAGATGGAGTCCAGAGTTACTCTGCTGCCTCATTATAATTAATGATTTCCTCGGGGGTCTCATCTGAATCAGGTCACTTGGAGATTTAGCTGTAAACCCCAATGTAAGTGCTCAGCGTAGAGAGCAGGATTAGATGTGATCCCAAATGTTATGTAAAATGGTCCCTACAAAAGCTTCAAATCAATTCACAAAAAAGCAAGTCCCCACCTAGATCCGTCATCTGTTAATGGAAATATAGGGGGCTTCCACATTACTAGTAGCAAAAGGCTCTGGAAAGCGCTATGGCTCCTTCAGCAAATTCTGTGCCTCCAAATCTAAATGCCCCCTCCCTTCTGTGCCCCACAGTGTGAATAAACCATATTTAGTGTTCAGATGTTTGACATTTCTTTAGAAATTAATCCACTTAATTTATGGGTGCATATTTCCAGAAGCATGAGCTGGGCACCACAACATACTGGTGACTGCAATGTTCTTGGGACTACAGCGTACATGACACTACAATGGCAGTTTGCAATTTTCACTCAGCAACATCTACTGCTGCTTGTTTCTGGAATACACCCAAGAAGTCAAAATCGTCACTACACCTGTAGATAAATTCCCAAATGAGTAAAATTTCCAAAATGGAGTCACTTAAGAGGGGGATTCTGCTTTTCTAGCACTTAAGGGCTCTGTATATGAAGGCCACAAACTATTCTAACAAAATCTGTGCTCCAGGTGGAAAATAGTGTGCCGTCCCTCCTGAGTCTTAAATATGGCTGAGCAATTCTGTACAGCCACATATGGGGTATTGCTATACTCAGGAGCAATTGCACAACAAATTTTGGGGTCAATTTCTCCCTGTAATGCTGTGAAAATAAAAAAAATTGGGACTAAAAGGGCATTTTTGTGGGAAAAAATGTTATTTTTTTATTTTCATGGGTAAACATTAACTTCTGTGAAGCTCCTGGGGGTTCAAGGTGCTCACCATATATCTAGATAAATTCCTTGATGACTCTAGTTTCCAAAATGTGGTCACTTGTGGGGGTTTACACTGTTTAGGCACATCAGGGGCTCTCCAAATGCAACATGACATCTGCAGAACATTCCATCAAAATGTGTGTTTAAAAAATGTCACTCCTTCCATTCCAAGTCCTGACGTGAGCACAAACAGTAGTTTTCCTCCACATTGTCCACACAAAGGAGGACAGTTTGCAACTACAGACAGATTTGAGTAAATTGGAGAAATGGGCTGAAAAATGGCAAATGAGGTTTAACACAGATAAGTATAAGGTTCTGCACATGGGAAGGAGAAACAGATACTACAATTACTTACTAAATGGGAAACTGCTGGGGAAATCAGACATGGAAAAAGACTTAGGCATCTTAGTCAATAAGAAGCTAAATTGGAGTGCCCAGTGTCAGGCAGCTGCCACCAAAGCGAATAGGGTCATGGGATGCATTAGAAGAGGTCTGGGGACACGAGATGAAAACATAATTCTCCCTCTGTACAAATCACTCGTCAGACCACACTTGGAGTATTGTGTGCAATTTTGGACGCCGGTGCTCAAGAAAGACATTACTGAACTTGAAAGAGTTCAAAGGCGGGCTACTAAAATGATAAATGGAGTTGGTTCACTACAATACCCAGAAAGGTTATCAAAATTAGGTCTATTTACTCTAGAAAAGAGAAGACTTAGGGGAGACATAATATATATGTACAAGTATATCAGAGGGCAATACAGAGATCTCTCCAATGAACTGTTTGTTCCAAGGACTGTGACAAGAACAAGGGGGCATTCTCTTCGTTTGGAGGAAATATGAAAATTACACATTGGGACATGCTCTGATCATGCTCCGCTACAGTTGTTCTTGCTAATTTCTAGCACCCACGGAACCAGAGAAATGTTCTCTGAAAATGCCTGTCTGAAAATGTTCATTTGTAAGGAATAGGCTGGCCTGCTTATCTCACAACTGTATAGTTATGTACCAGACTACCTTCAGTAAAATTAGTTCTAATTACAAGCTGCCTATGTCATCTCTGGAAAAATATCTACATATAGTTGGTCGACTCATTGCATTTTTTATTTTGCCACCACCATTGAATTGAACTTACTCTACTGTTTGATCTGATTTAAAGGAGAAAAATGCCCCGACAGTGTATCAATAATCCAATCAGATACTGCTATGTGTGTGTTTATTTTACACCAAAAGGCCAAGTACATTCAATCACTCATGATATTAAAAAGATGTACTCTAAGTGTCCACTTTGTGATCAAGACAAAAG
Source organism: Dendrobates tinctorius (assembly GCF_039654945.1). NCBI lineage: Eukaryota > Metazoa > Chordata > Amphibia > Anura > Dendrobatidae > Dendrobates > Dendrobates tinctorius. The sequence continues at coordinate 62,669,691 of NW_027361676.1, forward strand.
CTGGCCCCCTCATGTGATATGCTCAATGTGTTCAAATGGTCTTCCTGACTAGATGATTATGCAGAGAGTGGCTATGCCATTTGCTGTTCCCATGATTTGGTGAGAACCCAAAAATCATTGTGATGACTTTTACTTTTGTTTTGTCAAACTGAAGGGCTTTTCTACAAAAGAACAAACATAAGATTAATTACCCTGAACTTAAATCTGCAATTAGGCCAGTCACACAAGATGGCACCATGCCAGTTCCTGTACCATTGTTGTCTGGATTAGATGAAAATGACGTAGAATATGAAGACTATGGAGCTGAAGCTACTCACATCAAGATGAGTATGTACCTGATGGAGCAGCCGAGCAGCCAAAACACTTTACTCAACATGAATTAAATGACCTCATCAGAGATCTCTCATTGTCAAAAGATAAAGCTGAACTTCTTGCATCTAGGTTGAAACAGAAGAATCTTCTTCATGATGATGTCAAAGTGTGTTATTACTGAAAGATAGGTAATACTTTAGAACAATTTTTCAGTTTCTGAACCAATGGGGTACGGTAACAATGTGAATGGTCTCTTTGAGGAACTGAATCTAGAGTATTTTGTTGCAGATTGGCGATTGTTTATTGACTCATCCCAGAGATGTTTGAAAGCAGTGTTGGAAATATGAGACAATCAACCCATATTGCTTACTCATGTCATCTAAAGAAAATCTGTCTGTTGTTTTGGATGCTATACAATACAAGCATCATCAATGGAATATCTGTGGAGATTTGAAAGTGATTGGTCTGTTTATGGGACTGCAAAGAGGTTTCACAAAATATTGTTGCTTCTTTTGTTTATGGGACAGTAGAAATAGAGTAGAGCATTATGTTCGTCATGTTTGGGGACAGAGAAACATCTTTGCTCCTGGTAGAGAAAATGCTCAGCATAATACTTTAGTTGCTCCAACAAAAATCTTTCTACCTCCACTACATATAAAGTTAGGATTGATTAAAAACTTTGTGAAAGCCATGGCAACGACAAGTTGACAAGGGTTCCAGTACATTTCGCAGAAATTCTCCAGCATTTACCCAGTAAATCTGAAGGATGGGGTATTTGTTGGTCCTCAGATTGCAGAGCTTAGGAGAGATGATGTGAAGGAACTCTAAATGATAAGGAATTGAGATATTGGAAAAGTTTCAATTGGATCTGTGAAAACTTTTTAAAAAACAAAAATCTCCAGAATATGTTGAAGGTGTTGAGGAGCTGCTAAATGCATACCAGTGTCTTGGATGAACAAGGCGTGCGGTTTCACCCAGACTTTAAAGTAATGGAACACCACTACCAGGGTTTATGGAATTACTCAATGATGGCAGATTACTGTTGGATGTTATATAGGGACAACCCTGAAAAATTGTATTTACGACAGTCTAATTTTAGTCAAGCACTTTTAATTTCTGCTCATATTTTGGTTTCTATTTTGCATGTGAAATTATTTTGGTTCAGCAAAAACTGTTTTGTAAGGTGAAGCATTTTTTTCTAATATGTAGATTGCAGTTTTCCTAATGTTGCCAGTATATTTCTTTACCTTATAATAATGATGCTGCTCCGTGGAAACTATACGTGCTACAGAAAAACTATAAACATTTTGAAATCAGGACAAAAAGATGATTCAGATGTCATGGTATCTGGAATTTTGGTCTGACAAGCGAAGGGTTAATATCATGGTATCTGGAATTTTGGTCTGACAAGTGAAGGGTTAATGGTTGGAGCCTCTCTTTGGTCTCAGGGAGGGTATTTATGGCCACAGGCAAGCAACCTTCCCTGTCGTTTATACTTCATACTTGAGTGTGTCCGACCCTGCCTTTGCTAAGTGCCTCTCGCCTGTTTCCGTGTTTGTGGTGTGTATGACCTGGTCTGGATTTTGGTTTTTGTCTCTTGGCTTCCTGATTTGGTACCGTCCTGCTCGACCCGTGTTCTGACCTTTGACTCTCCTAGACTACTCTCTGACTTTCTGATTTTGTACTGTGCAGCCCGACCCGTGTCTGACCTCCTGCTTCCCTGACCATTCTTGCTCTGCCTGACTCTGTACCGCATTGATTCTCCTGTGTATGACTTCTGGATTGCCTGACTATCAATACTGTATAAACCCCTGGCTCTCTGAGCCCTCTGTCTGTCACTTCAGCGTCCCTGCGATAAGCTCCGCCCCCTCTGACATCACAGGTCACGTGGTGTTAGGTCCTGCAGCCTCTGAGTGTTTCTGCAAGCGCTCCACCCCCTCCACAGGTCCTGCGACCTCCCAAGCTGTGCTCCTGCACTGGTTCCTCTGACAGCCCCGTGGTCTGAGTTCCTTCCCCAACGCCGGGACCGCTGACCAGTCACGCTACACTCCTGCAGATAAGGGTAAGCGTGATATCAGAAAAGTACAAAGTCACCTGCTACAATTGCAAAAAAAATTTTTGTAGACCTATGTTATGTTTCAAAAATTGTGCTGATGTAAAGGACGCATGGGAAATGTTATTTATTAACTATTTTGTATGACGTAACTCTGATTTAAGGGCATAAAAATAAAAGTTTGAAAATTGCAAAATTTTCCCAAATTTTCCCAAATTTCTGATATTTTCACAAATAAATGCAAGTCACATCTAACAAATTTTACCATTATCATGAAGTACATTATGTCATGAGAAAACATTCTCAGAATCAGTGGTATCCATTGAAGCGTTGCAAAGTTATAACCAGATAAAGTAACAGAATTGAAAAATTTGGCCTGGTAAGGAAGGTGAAAACACGCTTCAGGGTGAAGGGGTTAGTAGTGCAGGTGTGAAATATGCAAATTTAATGAAAATCCCTCTCTTGTTAAAAAATGTTTCCACACAAAATTCTCTTTAACTAGTCAAACAAAAATACCAGCTCAATATGCATTACTACTTTTCCTATCTACATTTTGTCCAGTAGTTCAATCATGCAGCCTCTAAACCTAGCTTTTCTTTCATCTCAAGTGCTAGTTTAAATTACTGTATCCATACCAGCTAGATCTGTTAGAAGGCAAATTTCTATGTTCACTAAGAATAAATGTCTACCCATTAAAAAAATACCTATACAATTTTTAGCACATATTGCATTATACCCAGATAAATTTAGGTTTATATCTTAGTACATATTTGAACGTTTAATTGGCCATCAAATGTACCATTCTAACCTGGATAAAATTTGTGCTACAAATAGAAAAATAAAGGGTTGTCTGTTGAAAAAAACACACCATTTTAATTCTAGTTATGGCTTCAGAAATCTTTGTTATCCAGTACATACCATATTTACCAAAAGTCCCATTATCTTTGGGACAATCCTACTAAACAAATATAAAAGAGGCAGTGTTTATTAAAGATAAATGATTCTTTTAAAGTCACTGGTTTCACCAAATTTTCCTCAAATGTTGGATCTGCTGAGATGCTCAGCATTGTAAAGCTTGTAATGGCTTAGAAAATAAACATGGGGAGAGGAGAGAGAGAACCCTGCTGTCCATAAAAGTTTATGATCTATAGTAGAGAGAGAGGATGCTGCTGATAATAAGAGATTGCACTCCACAAAGGAGAGAGACTTAAAATGTGACTCTGGAGTACAACTGCGCTCCACAGGGAAACACTGATCTGTGATGACCCAGGTACAGAGCTGACCAACCACTGTACAAGCTAGATGTTATTGCTGCAGTCAATATGAAGCCTGCCCTACCAAAAGATGCTAGACTACTTAAACTCTGATGCATCAACAGTGGGCTAAATGTTGCTGAAGAAGTTTTTTTTTTCTTTTCAAATAGCAAGTCAAGCCTCAAAGTGTTTTAATTTGCATGAAACTGAAATCTTCTGGAAATTTTACTCAAACTTGATCCTGTGCTGATTGATCAACTCATTTCTTTTGGTTATGTAAATCCAAATCAAAAGCTGCAATCTTGCCTATTTTTGTTGACGGTTGATTTGGTGGGATTAAATGGGTTTCAACTTGCATTACCAACTTGGATTGTTATAAATTGATGATCAGTAGAGAAGAGAAAGAGAAACTGAAAGTGCATCTTTAGGAGTGACACAGTATGAGTGTAGTTAATATAAAATAGCTTATGATGTCTTTCATCAGAGAATGAGTTCAAAGCTTCCTATATCAACCGATTTGTATTTTGTTTAGGAATCTAACTTCAAAATTTTCATATTGAGATTTTGTTCTGCATGACAGAGGATACAAATTCGAAAAGGTTACCTTGGACAGACTTGGCATAAGCCACTTTGTCTGGCAGGTTTGAAAGAAACCTCGACCTTCACCTTTTCCCTCCTGTACAAAGATGTGGTCATACTGTACATCTGGGTTCACTGCATTGCTTCATCCAAAGGGCTGCTGGCCAGAGAAGTTAATCAGAGGCGTGAGGTTGTCATCTGGGATCAAATCAGGAGTCAATTGGGTAGTAAATATACAGACAAACAGCAACAACAAGATATACAAAATAGCACACAAGAAAAAATGTTAAGAGAGAAAAGGTCTAGTTGAAACTAATTAATTAATTGACAGCTAGAGACTGTCTGCTGGAGTTTATATAAAAAGGAGCCCCACCAATGGCTCCCAGCATAGCACTATTTAAATACCAGCTCAATGCAGCAAAAGACAGGTAGACGGGAAAGGGATAACTAGATTCAACAACCTTAAAGTTAAACTGCAAAACTCTGCCAGAGTATAGCAGTAACCATGGTATTGATGCGGGACCGCCTAGCAAATAGAGCAGGGGTTGCAGAATTATGTTAAGACATGGATGTGATAGATTTCCACACAAGGTTGACTGATTCTAACCATATGGCCATAGTCAGACACAACATATAAAAATATGGTCGGTATTTTACGGTCGTAATACGCAGAAATGTTCCCTGAACAGTGATCCATTGGCAATGCAAGGCTGCGTTTTTTGCACATTTAAGCATCCGTATAACATCCGTATGGCATCCGTATAGCATTTTTTCTCACAACCTTGCGAAATGGACATTTAACGGTTTTGAGACCTGAAAATAATTTAAATCATCATCAGCAACCCTATTTACTGCCTCTACAACAGGTGGCAGCCTCCAATCTGAACATTTTGGTTCTGTGCTTGTGTTGGAACCAATAACGCACCCCGACGCGTGTTTCACCGCCTCTGCAGTTTCATCAGGAGGTGAAACACGGAGAAACGCGCGTTGGGGTGCGTTATAGGTTAACACGGTCAACTTACCAGATGGCGATATGACTGCAGGTATATTGATAGAACTCTCTGAGTGATTTTGCCTTCCCATTTACCTCTGTTATTATGCACAGGCATACTAAATGGACCCCTTAATGGAGGTTATTAGCCGCTATAGTATTGTGATAGCATTTCATTAGTCATGCATAACATGGCATAGATGGCGATTGCCTATTATAATATGCCTGTGTAACTATTAGGGTTTTTATGGGGTATCTGTCTAGGCTATAGGACATATAATGAGAGACATACTTTAGTTACTGTTTTATGGTTTGATCCGTGTGACCTTTCACAATTTTTTGATGTTCACAGTTTTATATAGTATATTAGAGTGAGGTACTTTCCACCCGTGCTTGCACTCTGTATCTCATTGATTGACATTGTGTTGCAATGATATGTCTTTTAAAATTTTGTAGAAATAAAATTGTAAAAAAAAATTATTAGATAAATATGCTCCTTCATCGTGTCTCCTTTGGTGAAATACTCACTTACTCACTCCATATTGTCTATACTAGCGCACGGCCGTGTGATCCTTTTATAACCGCAGCGTTCCGGGACCTTCCTGATGGCCCAATCCGAGCTGCTTGAGGACCTGACCATGTGACCTCCAACCACCAATGAGCGATTGTCTCATGGGCATGCTCAGATGGAGAAAAGCAGGACTTAGTCCCAGGAGTGTCTGCTCGCCGCTGACTAGAGCTGGATGCTAAAGCTGAACCTGGGGCAGCAGCAGCCAGATGCATAGCATTTGACTGATCAAGACACTGGGACCGATGTCTCTGCTGAACAGGAACCTCTGCGGCTGCAGAAGAATGGGTGACCACATCGGACATGGCTTGAGATTCCCCCTGTGCAGTGGTGAGAACTCGATGCCTAGCATGCACACATATAACCCTATGGATGCGAGTGAGACAACGCACATCACTCAGGTATCATCCAAGCAATGTGCGATATATGCTGACCCCGGCAATGGGTGAGATGGAGAAATTAATTTCTCCGCCTCCTCAACAGCTGTGCTCCAATACTCTCTGTGAGAGAGGCTTGGTGCAGAGAAATATGACACTCGGCTCCCGCTCACAGCAGAGCAGGAGATGAGGGTCATTAGCACATCACATTTGATTGGATGCTCTCGCATTGGATGCCATGCGCTAGTTTGACCCTGGCCTAATAGTAATGCTATTGGTATCATTTGTTTGTGCTTAGCTGGAGATTTTAGACCAGTGTTTCCCAAACTCCAGTCCTCGCGGACAACAACATATCATGTTTTCAGGATTTCCTTAGCATTTCACAGGTGATGGAAGTATCATCAAGGCATCAGGAATCCTCTCGCATGTGTAACACTATGAAAATCCTGAAAACATGACCTGTAACATGACCTGTTGGGGTCTGCAAGGACTGGAGTTTAGGAACCACTGTTTTAGACCCTTCACATTAACCCCATCATGCTGCTGCCCATTTTCATTTTTGCATTTCTGCTTTTTGCTTACTTTCTTCCCAGAGGCATAACTTTTTTATTTTTCCATCAATATCGTCATGTGAAGCCTTGTTTTTTTGCAGGGTGAGTTGTACTTGTGAACAACCTCATTGGTTTTACCTAAAAGTATACAGGAAAATGAAAACAAAATTCCAAGTGTGGTGAAATTGCAAAAAACGTGCAAGTTTTTTTTTTTTTTTACTGTGTGTGTTTACAAATGTTAAAACTTACCTGTCCCTAAGATTCAGCAGGTCATTATGAGTTTGTAGATGCCAATCATGTATATATCCTTTGTTATTTAAAGAATAAACAGTAATGCAACACTCACCAAGATGCAGTTAAAAACAGAGTCCTTTATTGTACCATCACTTGGTTAAGACAAAGTCCATAGGAACAGAAGGTGTGCAAAGGTATGCGGGGAAAGAGAGATGGACGACGGCCATTTTGCACAGCAAGCATTTCAGTGGGTTTTTTATTTAAGTGGTAAAAAATTCCAAAGTTTGTAAAAAAAAAAATTGCATCAGTTTCTGAGACCCATAGAGTCTCTATTTTTTGTGATCTGGGGCTGGTTGAGGGCTTATTTTTTGCACGTCAAGCTGACATTTTTATTGATGTAGTTTTGATGTAGATATGACCTTTTGATTACTCATTATTGCATTTTAATGCAAGGTTGCGGTGACCAAAAAAAAGCAATTCTGGCGTTTTGCCTTTTTTCCTCATCACTTCATTTACTGATCGGATTAATAATTTTTATACATTGATAGATTGGGCTATTCTGAGCACGGTGATACCAAATATATGTATTTTTTATTTATTTATAAATGTTTTATTTTGAATGAGGTAAAAAGGGGGTGATTTAAACTTTTATATTTTTTTAATTTTTTTAATATTTTTTAAAACTTTTTTTTACTTTCACTTGCTTTATTAGTCTATGGTAGACTAGAAGCTGTGCTACACACAGCAGGACTTCAACCCCGCTCTCTGTAGCAGAAATGCTCATTTGCTATAAGCGCCACCCCATCAGCAACCCGTGGTCATTTGACACATGCACAATGGGCGGGATTAGTGATTTTCTTCCAGCATAATTGTGTTAAATGCCATTGTCACAGATTGTCAGAGGCATTTAACATGTAAACAGCAGCGAGTCGTTCATGATTCCATCTGTGGCTGTTAGGAGCACAAGTCAGCTGTTCAAATCAGCTGACATGTACCGAGAAAGATGTGGACTAAGCACCAGAGCCCACACCAAAGTGGGAGACCCGACATGTACGGCACACATCGTAAATGGGTTAAAGGATTATGTGACCACTGAATGAATACACATAGAAACCATAATTCACAATATGGAAAAGTAAATAAATCTCACTTATACAAGTACATATTAGCGCACATTAGAAATGATATAGTAACACAGTATACTGGAGCTGGGAGGGGGTCATAGTTCTGATCTGAACAGATGACATACACATTATGGACAATAACCTTTAACCATTTCATGACATGTGCCGTACATGTACTGAGCATGTCGTGCCTCTCCCTTTGATGTGGGATCATGGTGAGCCCACATCTTTCCCTGCACATGTCATGTGTTTTGAGCAGCTGACATGTGCCCAGAACAGTCGAGTGTAGAATCGCGATCCACCAGCGGCTAATAACCTGTTAAATGCCACTGTCAAACTCTGAAAACTGCATTTAATGCTTGCTTCTGGCCTTCGCGCCCTTTGGTGACCCTGTCATGTGATCGCAGATCACAGATGAGTTGGCATGACAACCAGATGTCTCCTGGAGACCTATACGGTTGTCAGTGCCGGCTTGCTGTGATCGCTTACATACAGGTGATCTGATCATTGCCTGTATGCATCAAAGCTGATCGGGTTATGGCAGCTTCTAGTCTCCCATGGAGACTATTGAAGCATATGAAAAGTAATTAAAAAAGTTAAAAATATTAAAAAAATAAAAAAATAAAAGTTTAAATCTCCCCCCCCTTTTGCCACATTCAAAATAAAAAAATAAAAAAACAAACATACAAATATTTGGTACCGTCGCATTCAGAATCGCTCGATCAATCAATAAAAAAAGTATTAACCTGAACGGTGTAGCGAGAAAAAAGTCAAAATGCCAGAATTACGTTTTTTGGTCCCCGCGACATTGCATTAAAATGCAATAATGTGTGATAAAAATATTGTGACTGCACCAAAATTGTATCAATAAAAATGTCAGCTTGGCATGCAAAAAATAAGACCTAACCCAACCAGAGATCACGAAAAATGGAAACGCTAAAGGTCTCGGAAAATGGCACACTTTTTTTAACCAAATTTGGATTTTTCTTTCACCACTTAATTAAAAAAGAGCCTAGACATTTGTGGTGTCTGTGAACTCATAATGACCAGGAGAATCATAATGGCAGGTCAGTTTTAGCATTTGGTGAACATGGTAAAAAAAAAATCCAAAAAAGTTGTGGAATTGCACTTTTTTTTTGCAATTGGAATTATTTTCCCATATTTGAGTACACAACATGGTAAAATCAATGGTGTCGTTTAAAAGTACAAATTTTCCCACAAAAAACAAGAACTCATATGGCCATATTGACAGACATAAAAATGTTATGTCTCTGGGAAGATGGGGAGCGAAAAACAGAAACACAAAGAAATAAAAAAGGGCAAGGTCTTGAAGGGGTTAAAATACAAGTATTAAAGCAAACCAATGCAAGGACAAGGGAACAAATATAAGCTGCCATTTGGTCTCCCAAATGAAAAAAGAATCATAAACTAAAAGATTCTATCATGTGGAAATCTCAGTATTTCAGGCTGCCAACTTACGATGATTGTAGATCAAAATCATATTGTAAAGAAGCAACATCAAATAAATATATTTTTGAAGCTCAGTAAATACAATTTTAAACTCAGTTTTGCTCATATAAAGGCAAATCACAATTAAGTTTACATTCATGTTCAAAAGAAGACAGGAGAGATTGGAAACTTAGTCAACAGAGAATCCAACTGTCAGGACTGATTTTGAATGACATTCAACAACTTGCAATGAAGACCAATACATGCAAGCTTGCAGAAGTAAAATCGTTAATTTTTTTGTATATTAGTGTGCAAACTAGAAAAGGTGCAAAGGTGTCCATAGCCTTTAAACGTGTTAATGTCTAATGACTAGTGTTGAGCATTCCGATACCGCAAGTATCGGGTATCGGCCGATATTAGCGGTATCGGAATTCCGATACTTAGTTCCGATACTTTTGTCATATCGGATTCCGGAATCGGAATCGGAATCGGAAGTTCCCATCATGCTATGAGCCTGCTTGCTTTGATTAAGCCAATGGGAATCCTCCGAAGTGTGGGCACATCCTGTTAGGCATGTAGGCATGTTAACTATTGGCATGGCTGTGATTGGCTGCCGAAATGATGTCATGATGCACTATAAAAGCCACCGCAGCCACCATTTCTGGTCACTCTGCTGTGAATTCAGTTAGGGACAGGCTGCTGTAGAAGACTGTGAGGGACAGTTAGAAATAGCGATTCCACCAAACATCTAGTGCTTTACCCAGGCTACATAAACCACCACTGTAGCCTTCTTTGCCCTAGCAGCAGTGTTCACAGCTGTCTGCAAGGGCTGTGTGAGTGCAGCTCACGCTGTGGAGTGGGTCCTGCAGCCACGTCAGGCTGTAGGCCACCCAGTGTGATCACTGCTGCCTCATACATCTTTTATTTTTTGAGCTGCATTTTTTACATAATTTCAATCTAGTGTGCTTCCATCCGTATCCATATACGTTGGTTGCAAACACTAGTAGTAGACAGCGGAGCCTTTCTGCAGCCTTTCAGTGCTAGTGTCCACTTTGCTGCATTGTTCACGGCTGTCTGAGAGGTCTCTGACTGTGTGTGAGTGCAGCTCACGCTGAGTAGTGTGTCCTGCAGCTACGTCTGGCTGTAGGACGCTCAGCGTGCGTCAGTGCCTCACACATATTTTTATTTGAGTGCAGCTCATTTTTTCTTCTATTAGTGTGCATCCATCCGTCTTCATCTACGGTGGTTGCAAACACTATATAGGAGTACACAGCGGAGCCTTTCTGCAGCCTGTCAGTGCCAGTGCCCACTTAGCTGCACTGTTGACGGCTGTCTGAGAGGCCTCTGACTGTGTGTGAGTGCAGCTCACGCTGAGTAGAGTGTCCTGCAGCTACGTCTGGTTGTAGGACGCTCAACGTGCGTCACTGCCTCACACATATTTGTCTTTGAGTGCAGCTCATTTTTTCTTCTCCTATTAGTGTGCATCCATCCGTATCCATCAACATTGGTTGGTTGCAAACACTATATAGGAGTAGATAGAGGAGCCTTTTTTTCTGGCTTGTGCCCTGCCGGCGCAGCCAGATTAGTATTACCCAATTTTTTTGGAGCCTCATCTTTTGCATTGTAGGTTACCTGCCTGCATTGTAATAGCTCCAAAAAGTTGGTGATACTATCAGTTTCAATTCTTTGTTCACATACTTTGAGTTTGTTTCCAACAAAGAAACCACAAAAAAAGTTCACCAAACACTACATTTGGAACTTGTGTAGGCCACATCAGCTCCTATTAAAGTCTAGTCCACACACACACACTTCATAAAATTAGTGTTTCTTGTACCTGTAACCAGCTGTTCAGGAATAAGCACACTAAGGCCCCCCTTTGTACTTTTTTGCCTATCTTAAGCAGTCTTGCAAGATGAAGAAGGCAGGGAGTAAGGCGCGTGGGTGTGGGCGTGGAGTTTCAGCAGGGAGAGGACGCGGGGATTCTGCAGGGAGAGGACGTGGGGATTCTACAGGTAGAGGACGTGGGGATTCTGGGCCTGCTGCGGGCACCAGTGGATCAGCATCCCCCAGTTTTAGCAGGCAACAGTCCTTTATGCGCAGCTTTGTAGGACCTCAACGTACCCCACTGCTGCGGGAGGAACAAATTGAAGCCGTTGTCGGATGGATGGCAGCTAACGCATCGACTTCAATTACTTCCGCATCCTCTCAGGGTCAGAGCACCGAAGAGCAACCATCTGTCTCTTCACCACCTGCCAAAGTGCCCAGGCAGTCAGAGAGACATGGACAGGAGCCATCACAGTCTCTACTTCTGTTCTCGGAATCTGTTGGCTTGGAAAGAGGGGGCCAGCCAAGCAGCATTCCTGAATGTGAAGAAGAGGGAGTATGCAGTGATGCGCAACTTCTTTGTCCCTCTGAATCTGAAGAGGCGAGTGGGCCAGTGCCTATGGTCAGCACACCTCAGTACGCATCAGATGATGACGAGACTCAGTTGCCACTTTCTGGTGCGTACGGTGCTGGCGAGACAACCCCGGAGAAGCAGCTGTTTGAAGAGGGGAGGGAAGATGATGAGGTCCTTGACCCATCATGGCGTGAGCAACAGGAAGGTGGTGGGAGCAGCTCGGAGGAAGAGATTCCCCTACCGGCCAAAACAGGAGGCAGAGGGAGGGGGAAGACTTGGTTGCCTGTACCCTCCACTTCGGCACCCGTTAGGAGCATTCCTCCTTCCAAAGGCAAACCGGGCGCTCACAAGAGTTGCAGTGCGTGGTCCTTTTTTGACACAGTTGCAGATGACATTTGCTTTGTCAAATGCAAGCTGTGTCATCAGAGAGTCAAAAGAGGGAGAAATGTCAGCAACCTCAATACCACAAATATGTGGAAACATGTGCGCACCAAGCACGAGTTGGAGTTGCAGAGACACCCTGAAGACGTAGGCCAACGTACAGCACCACCTACCACCTCTTCAGTTCGTGTTGGGCCCTCTTCCTCCAGCTCACACACTGCTGGTTCGGCTTCCTCACAGGATCGCCAAGTAAGAACCTCTGCCACTGTTGTCCGGAGACCCTGTCAGATTACACCCATAGCAGCACGTTCCCATCCATCACAGCCATCGGTAGCACAGGCATGGGATAAAAGGCGCCCTTACTCGGCAAACCATCCCCGAGCACAGTCTCTGAATGCTGGCATTGCCAAACTTCTGGCAGTTGAAATGCTGTCATTCAGGCTGGTAGACACTGACACCTTCCGGGACTTAATGGCATTGGCAGTCCCCCAATACAACGTGCCCAGCCGCTTTTATTTCAGCAGGCGAGCCGTCCCTGCCCTGCAGAAACATGTTGAGGGCAAAATAAAACATGCGCTACTAAACGCCGTTAGTAGCAAGGTCCACCTGACCACCGATGCGTGGACCAGTAACCATGGACAGGGACGATACCTTTCCCTCACTGCCCACTGGGTCAATGTTGTGGAGCCGGGTACGGATCTGGAGAGTGGCGCTGTACATGTTCTTCCAACGCCACGGATTGCAGGACTCCAGTCTGTACACATAGACTCCTCCTCCTACTCAAGTTCCTCAGAAACAGCAGAGCAGGAGCCTGTTACGACCGATATGAGCACAGCCGTGGCCAAACGTCAACAGGCTGTACTCAAATTAATTTCTTTGGGGAATCAAAGCCACACAGCGCAGGAGCTCTGGAATGCTATCAAGCTGGAGAGCGATGTGTGGTTTGGGCCAGCGAATCTCCAGCCGGGCTTGGTAGTGTGTGACAATGGCCGAAATCTGGTGGCAGCTCTTGGCCTAGGCAACCTCACACACATCCCATGTCTGGCACATGTTCTTAACTTGGTCGTGCAGAGCTTTCTGAGGGACTATCCGGATCTTGCTGCACTGTTGCACAAGGTCCGCATAGAGTGCGCTCACTTGCGACGTTCCAGCACGGCAAGATCGCGCCTCGCTGCTCTGCAGCGACGATTTGGCCTTCCGGAACATCGCATCATATGTGACCTACCCACCCGGTGGAATTCAACGTTACATATGTTGGAGCGGTTGTGTGAGCAGCAGGCAGCAGTCATGGAGTACCAGCTGCATCAGGCGCAAACAAGTCGCACTGTGCGCCGTTCACACTTCAGCACCATTGAGTGGGCCTCTATGAAGGACATCTGCCTCGTTTTGCGTGCCTTCGATGAATCCACGCGGATGGCGAGTGCAGATGATGCACTAGTCAGCATGACTGTCCCCCTTATCTGCCTGCTTCAACAAACACTGCAAGCACTAAGGGATGAGGTTTCAGAAGAGGTGGAGGATGAGGAGTCCCAAATGCCATCTGCTTCTGGACAGTCTGCGCTACGTGTTTCCTCACAAAGGCCTAGGCAGGGGACACTTTGTGAGGAGGATGAGGAGGAGTCGATGGAGGAGGAAGACATCTCTCCAGAGGAGGGAGGTACACAAACCTCTACTCAGTATGTACAGCGAGGGTGGGGTGACGCAGAGCAGGCCGAGGTCACGCCTCAAACAGGGGACAGTGGTTCTTTGGCAGTTGGGAGTCTGCAGCACATGGTTGATTTCATGCTGCAGTGCCTGAGAAACGACCGCCGCATCCCCCACATTCTCGTCTCGGCTGATTATTGGGTGTACACCCTCCTAGATCCTCGCTACCGGGACAGCGTACAAAGGCTCATACCAACGTTGAACCGGGAGCGTAAAATGCGGGAGTACGAAGAGTCACTGGTGCAGTCCATAATGTTTTCCATTCCACCCGACAGCATTGTTGCTAGTGCTTTACAAAGCAGCTCTGTGCGTCGAGGCAGTGGAGGAAACTCTGCACAAAGAGGGAGCAGAGGCAGCACCGCAGCACAAGGCAAGACCACTATGGCCCAAATGTGGCAAAGTTTTGTGTGTCCACCACAATTGTCTACACCATCAGCGACGCCTCGAGTCAGCAGGAGGCAACGCTTCCGTCAGATGGTGTCAGACTACATGTCTTGCCCTGTCGCTGTACTCCCAGATGGCTCTTCCCCCTTCAAGTTTTGGGTCTCTAAGCTGGATACATGGCCAGAGCTTAGCCAGTATGCATTGGAGGTGCTGGCTTGCCCTGCTGCCAGTGTATTATCGGAACGTGTCTTTAGTGCCGCAGGTGGTGTACTAACAGACCGTCGCACGCGACTATCTTCCGATAATGTTGACCGGCTGACTTTTCTGAAAATGAACAAGGCCTGGATCTCCAAAGACTTTGCCATTCCTCTTACAGACTAAATTAGTGGTTGGCAACTGTATCCAGGTCTGCTGGTGTGTTCATTTTTCTACCACCTGAACTATAATCCCTTTGCTTCAACACAGCCAGTTGTCGCTCAGATGTGTCGTCTGCACAGAGAAACACACTAGCTCCTGTGTTAGTGGGGTTCAGAAATGCCAGCTGATCCCCTGCTGTGTGGACGGCAAAGTCACCAGCTCCATCAACATTCAAACCACTACTGATTTTTAACCGTGCCCAACTTAGGTCTCTGGCTCCACTGTCTCTACTATTTCCCCTTACCTCCAACCCCGCCATCTACATCTCTGAAGTGGCGTCAGCACAATCTACACTTGTTCCTGTGTTCCTGTGGCTCAGTCCCATCAGTTTATCCCCTGATGTGTGTCCGGCAAGGTCTCCTGCTCTGTCCACATTCCCATAACCAGTAGTGGGAATGAGGACAGAGCTGGCGAACTTGCCGGACAAACATCAGGGGATCAACTGACGGGACTGAGCACCAGTAACACAGGAACAAGTGTAGATTGTGCTGACGCCACTTCAGAGATGTAGCTGGCGGGGTTGGAGGCCAGGGTAAATAGTAGAGACAGTGGAGCCAGAGGCCTAAGTGGAGCATGGTTAGAATCAGTAGTAGTCCACAACCTCCGTAAAAACCGCTGCCCATTGGCCTCTGCATGCGGCATGCGTAATCCTGGGCTCCAACAGCGTCAGTTGGTGTTCAGAAGTGTCGTCTCCACAGAGCCAAACACATTCGTTAGAGTGTTAGTGGGTTTCAGCACTGCCAGCTGTTCCCCTGCTGTGGAGATGGCAAGTCTCCTGCTGCCTTCACCTGCCAAAATCCAGTAGGCCCCAGCCTGCTCCTCGCCTAATCCTGGGCTCCAACAGCGTCAGTTGGTGTTCAGAAGTGTCGTCTCCACAGAGCCAAACACATTCGTTAGAGTGTTAGTGGGGTTCAGCACTGTCAGCTGTTCCCCTGCTGTGGAGATGGCAAGTCTCCTGCTGCCTTCACCTGCCAAAATCCAGTAGGCCCCAGCCTGCTCCTCGCCTAATCCTGGGCTCCAACAGCGTCAGTTGGTGTTCAGAAGTGTCGTCTCCACAGAGCCAAACACATTCGTTAGAGTGTTAGTGGGGTTCAGCACTGCCAGCTGTTCCCCTGCTGTGGAGATGGCAAGTCTCCTGCTGCCTTCACCTGCCAAAATCCAGTAGGCCCCAGCCTGCTCCTCGCCTAATCCTGGGCTCCAACAGCGTCAGTTGGTGTTCAGAAGTGTCGTCTCCACAGAGCCAAACACATTCGTTAGAATGTTAGTGGGTTTCAGCACTGCCAGCTGTTCCCCTGCTGTGGAGATGGCAAGTCTCCTGCTGCCTTCACCTGCCAAAATCCAGTAGGCCCCAGAATGCTCCTCGCCTAATCCTGGGCTCCAACAGCGTCAGTTGGTGTTCAGAAGTGTCGTCTCCACAGAGCCAAACACATTCGTTAGAGTGTTAGTGGGGTTCAGCACTGCCAGCTGTTCCCCTGCTGTGGAGATGGCAAGTCTCCTGCTGCCTTCACCTGCCAAAATCCAGTAGGCCCCAGCCTGCTCCTCGCCTAATCCTGGGCTCCAACAGCGTCAGTTGGTGCTCAGAAGTGTCGTCTCCACAGAGCCAAACACATTCGTTAGAGTGTTAGTGGGGTTCAGCACTGCCAGCTGTTCCCCTGCTGTGGAGATGGCAAGTCTCCTGCTGCCTTCACCTGCCAAAATCCAGTAGGCCCCAGCCTGCTCCTCGCCTAATCCTGGGCTCCAACAGCGTCAGTTGGTGTTCAGAAGTGTCGTCTCCACAGAGCCAAACACATTCGTTAGAGTGTTAGTGGGGTTCAGCACTGCCAGCTGTTCCCCTGCTGTGGAGATGGCAAGTCTCCTGCTGCCTTCACCTGCCAAAATCCAGCAGGCCACAGCCTGCTCCTCGCCTAATCCTGGGCTCCAACAGCGTCAGTTGGTGTTCAGAAGTGTCGTCTCCACAGAGCCAAACACATTCGTTAAAGTGTTAGTGGGTTTCAGCACTGCCAGCTGTTCCCCTGCTGTGGAGATGGCAAGTCTCCTGCTGCCTTCACCTGCCAAAATCCAGTAGGCCCCAGCCTGCTCCTCGCCTAATCCTGGGCTCCAACAGCGTCAGTTGGTGTTCAGAAGTGTCGTCTCCACAGAGCCAAACACATTCGTTAGAGTGTTAGTGGGGTTCAGCACTGCCAGCTGTTCCCCTGCTGTGGAGATGGCAAGTTTCCTGCTGCCTTCACCTGCCAAAATCCAGTAGGCCCCAGCCTGCTCCTCGCCTAATCCTGGGCTCCAACAGCGTCAGTTGGTGTTCAGAAGTGTCGTCTCCACTGAGCCAAACACATTCGTTAGAGTGTTAGTGGGGTTCAGCACTGCCAGCTGTTCCCCTGCTGTGGAGATGGCAAGTCTCCTGCTGCCTTCACCTGCCAAAATCCAGTAGGCCCCAGCCTGCTCCTCGCCTAATCCTGGGCTCCAACAGCATCAGTTGGTGTTCAGAAGTGTCGTCTCCACAGAGCCAAACACATTCGTTAGAGTGTTAGTGGGTTTCAGCACTGCCAGCTGTTCCCCTGCTGTGGAGATGGCAAGTCTCCTGCTTCCTTCACCTGCCAAAATCCAGTAGGCCCCAGCCTGCTCCTCGCCTAATCCTGGGCTCCAACAGCGTCAGTTGGTGTTCAGAAGTGTCGTCTCCACAGAGCCAAACACATTCGTTAGAGTGTTAGTGGGGTTCAGCACTGCCAGCTGTTCCCCTGCTGTGGAGATGGCAAGTCTCCTGCTGCCTTCACCTGCCAAAATCCAGTAGGCCCCAGCCTGCTCCTCGCCTAATCCTGGGCTCCAACAGCGTCAGTTGGTGTTCAGAAGTGTCGTCTCCACAGAGCCAAACACATTCGTTAGAGTGTTAGTGGGGTTCAGCACTGCCAGCTGTTCCCCTGCTGTGGAGATGGCAAGTCTCCTGCTGCCTTCACCTGCCAAAATCCAGTAGGCCCCAGCCTGCTCCTCGCCTAATCCTGGGCTCCAACAGCGTCAGTTGGTGTTCAGAAGTGTCGTCTCCACAGAGCCAAACACATTCGTTAGAGTGTTAGTGGGGTTCAGCACTGCCAGCTGTTCCCCTGCTGTGGAGATGGCAAGTCTCCTGCTGCCTTCACCTGCCAAAATCCAG
This sequence comes from Dendrobates tinctorius, assembly GCF_039654945.1. NCBI lineage: Eukaryota > Metazoa > Chordata > Amphibia > Anura > Dendrobatidae > Dendrobates > Dendrobates tinctorius. The sequence continues at coordinate 62,687,608 of NW_027361676.1, forward strand.
TAGGCCCCAGCCTGCTCCTCGCCTAATCCTGGGCTCCAACAGCGTCAGTTGGTGTTCAGAAGTGTCGTCTCCACAGAGCCAAACACATTCGTTAGAGTGTTAGTGGGGTTCAGCACTGCCAGCTGTTCCCCTGCTGTGGAGATGGCAAGTCTCCTGCTGCCTTCACCTGCCAAAATCCAGTAGGCCCCAGCCTGCTCCTCGCCTAATCCTGGGCTCCAACAGCGTCAGTTGGTGTTCAGAAGTGTCGTCTCCACAGAGCCAAACACATTCGTTAGAGTGTTAGTGGGGTTCAGCACTGCCAGCTGTTCCCCTGCTGTGGAGATGGCAAGTCTCCTGCTGCCTTCACCTGCCAAAATCCAGTAGGCCACAGCCTGCTCCTCGCCTAATCCTGGGCTCCAACAGCGTCAGTTGGTGTTCAGAAGTGTCGTCTCCACAGAGCCAAACACATTCGTTAAAGTGTTAGTGGGTTTCAGCACTGCCAGCTGTTCCCCTGCTGTGGAGATGGCAAGTCTCCTGCTGCCTTCACCTGCCAAAATCCAGTAGGCCCCAGCCTGCTCCTCGCCTAATCCTGGGCTCCAACAGCGTCAGTTGGTGTTCAGAAGTGTCGTCTCCACAGAGCCAAACACATTCGTTAGAGTGTTAGTGGGGTTCAGCACTGCCAGCTGTTCCCCTGCTGTGGAGATGGCAAGTTTCCTGCTGCCTTCACCTGCCAAAATCCAGTAGGCCCCAGCCTGCTCCTCGCCTAATCCTGGGCTCCAACAGCGTCAGTTGGTGTTCAGAAGTGTCGTCTCCACTGAGCCAAACACATTCGTTAGAGTGTTAGTGGGGTTCAGCACTGCCAGCTGTTCCCCTGCTGTGGAGATGGCAAGTCTCCTGCTGCCTTCACCTGCCAAAATCCAGTAGGCCCCAGCCTGCTCCTCGCCTAATCCTGGGCTCCAACAGCGTCAGTTGGTGTTCAGAAGTGTCGTCTCCACAGAGCCAAACACATTCGTTAGAGTGTTAGTGGGTTTCAGCACTGCCAGCTGTTCCCCTGCTGTGGAGATGGCAAGTCTCCTGCTTCCTTCACCTGCCAAAATCCAGTAGGCCCCAGCCTGCTCCTCGCCTAATCCTGGGCTCCAACAGCGTCAGTTGGTGTTCAGAAGTGTCGTCTCCACAGAGCCAAACACATTCGTTAGAGTGTTAGTGGGGTTCAGCACTGCCAGCTGTTCCCCTGCTGTGGAGATGGCAAGTCTCCTGCTGCCTTCACCTGCCAAAATCCAGTAGGCCCCAGCCTGCTCCTCGCCTAATCCTGGGCTCCAACAGCGTCAGTTGGTGTTCAGAAGTATCGTCTCCACAGAGCCAAACACATTCGTTAGAGTGTTAGTGGGGTTCAGCACTGCCAGCTGTTCCCCTGCTGTGGAGATGGCAAGTCTCCTGCTGCCTTCACCTGCCAAAATCCAGTAGGCCCCAGCCTGCTCCTCGCCTAATCCTGGGCTCCAACAGCGTCAGTTGGTGTTCAGAAGTGTCGTCTCCACAGAGCCAAACACATTCGTTAGAGTGTTAGTGGGTTTCAGCACTGCCAGCTGTTCCCCTGCTGTGGAGATGGCAAGTCTCCTGCTGCCTTCACCTGCCAAAATCCAGTAGGCCCCAGCCTGCTCCTCGCCTAATCCTGGGCTCCAACAGCGTCAGTTGGTGTTCAGAAGTGTCGTCTGCACAGAGCCAAACACATTCGTTAGAGTGTTAGTGGGGTTCAGCACTGCCAGCTGTTCCCCTGCTGTGGAGATGGCAAGTCTCCTGCTGCCTTCACCTGCCAAAATCCAGTAGGCCCCAGCCTGCTCCTCGCCTAATGTTGGGCTCCAACAGAGTCAGTTGGTGTTCAGAAGTGTCGTCTGCACAGAGCCAAACACATTCGTTAGAGTGTTAGTGGGGTTCAGCACTGCCAGCTGTTCCCCTGCTGTGGAGATGGCAAGTCTCCTGCTGCCTTCACCTGCCAAAATCCAGTAGGCCACAGCCTGCTCCTCGCCTAATCCTGGGCTCCAACAGCGTCAGTTGGTGTTCAGAAGTGTCGTCTCCACAGAGCCAAACACATTCGTTAAAGTGTTAGTGGGTTTCAGCACTGCCAGCTGTTCCCCTGCTGTGGAGATGGCAAGTCTCCTGCTGCCTTCACCTGCCAAAATCCAGTAGGCCCCAGCCTGCTCCTCGCCTAATCCTGGGCTCCAACAGCGTCAGTTGGTGTTCAGAAGTGTCGTCTCCACAGAGCCAAACACATTCGTTAGAGTGTTAGTGGGGTTCAGCACTGCCAGCTGTTCCCCTGCTGTGGAGATGGCAAGTTTCCTGCTGCCTTCAACTGCCAAAATCCAGTAGGCCCCAGCCTGCTCCTCGCCTAATCCTGGGCTCCAACAGCGTCAGTTGGTGTTCAGAAGTGTCGTCTCCACTGAGCCAAACACATTCGTTAGAGTGTTAGTGGGGTTCAGCACTGCCAGCTGTTCCCCTGCTGTGGAGATGGCAAGTCTCCTGCTGCCTTCACCTGCCAAAATCCAGTAGGCCCCAGCCTGCTCCTCGCCTAATCCTGGGCTCCAACAGCGTCAGTTGGTGTTCAGAAGTGTCGTCTCCACAGAGCCAAACACATTCGTCAGAGTGTTAGTGGGGTTCAGCACTGCCAGCTGTTCCCCTGCTGTGGAGATGGCAAGTCTCCTGCTGCCTTCACCTGCCAAAATCCAGTAGGCCCCAGCCTACTCCACGCCTAATCCTGGGCTCCAACAGCGTCAGTTGGTGTTCAGAAGTGTCGTCTCCACAGAGCCAAACACATTCGTTAGAGTGTTAGTGGGGTTCAGCACTGCCAGCTGTTCCCCTGCTGTGGAGATGGCAAGTCTCCTGCTGCCTTCACCTGCCAAAATCCAGTAGGCCACAGCCTGCTCCTCGCCTAATCCTGGGCTCCAACAGCGTCAGTTGGTGTTCAGAAGTGTCGTCTCCACAGAGCCAAACACATTCGTTAAAGTGTTAGTGGGTTTCAGCACTGCCAGCTGTTCCCCTGCTGTGGAGATGGCAAGTCTCCTGCTGCCTTCACCTGCCAAAATCCAGTAGGCCCCAGCCTGCTCCTCGCCTAATCCTGGGCTCCAACAGCGTCAGTTGGTGTTCAGAAGTGTCGTCTCCACAGAGCCAAACACATTCGTTAGAGTGTTAGTGGGGTTCAGCACTGCCAGCTGTTCCCCTGCTGTGGAGATGGCAAGTCTCCTGCTGCCTTCACCTGCCAAAATCCAGTAGGCCCCAGCCTGCTCCTCGCCTAATCCTGGGCTCCAACAGCGTCAGTTGGTGTTCAGAAGTGTCGTCTCCACAGAGCCAAACACATTCGTTAGAGTGTTAGTGGGGTTCAGCACTGCCAGCTGTTCCCCTGCTGTGGAGATGGCAAGTTTCCTGCTGCCTTCACCTGCCAAAATCCAGTAGGCCCCAGCCTGCTCCTCGCCTAATCCTGGGCTCCAACAGCGTCAGTTGGTGTTCAGAAGTGTCGTCTCCACTGAGCCAAACACATTCGTTAGAGTGTTAGTGGGGTTCAGCACTGCCAGCTGTTCCCCTGCTGTGGAGATGGCAAGTCTCCTGCTGCCTTCACCTGCCAAAATCCAGTAGGCCCCAGCCTGCTCCTCGCCTAATCCTGGGCTCCAACAGCGTCAGTTGGTGTTCAGAAGTGTCGTCTCCACAGAGCCAAACACATTCGTTAGAGTGTTAGTGGGTTTCAGCACTGCCAGCTGTTCCCCTGCTGTGGAGATGGCAAGTCTCCTGCTTCCTTCACCTGCCAAAATCCAGTAGGCCCCAGCCTGCTCCTCGCCTAATCCTGGGCTCCAACAGCGTCAGTTGGTGTTCAGAAGTGTCGTCTCCACAGAGCCAAACACATTCGTTAGAGTGTTAGTGGGGTTCAGCACTGCCAGCTGTTCCCCTGCTGTGGAGATGGCAAGTCTCCTGCTGCCTTCACCTGCCAAAATCCAGTAGGCCCCAGCCTGCTCCTCGCCTAATCCTGGGCTCCAACAGCGTCAGTTGGTGTTCAGAAGTGTCGTCTCCACAGAGCCAAACACATTCGTTAGAGTGTTAGTGGGGTTCAGCACTGCCAGCTGTTCCCCTGCTGTGGAGATGGCAAGTCTCCTGCTGCCTTCACCTGCCAAAATCCAGTAGGCCCCAGCCTGCTCCTCGCCTAATCCTGGGCTCCAACAGCGTCAGTTGGTGTTCAGAAGTGTCGTCTCCACAGAGCCAAACACATTCGTTAGAGTGTTAGTGGGTTTCAGCACTGCCAGCTGTTCCCCTGCTGTGGAGATGGCAAGTCTCCTGCTGCCTTCACCTGCCAAAATCCAGTAGGCCCCAGCCTGCTCCTCGCCTAATCCTGGGCTCCAACAGCGTCAGTTGGTGTTCAGAAGTGTCGTCTCCACAGAGCCAAACACATTCGTTAGAGTGTTAGTGGGGTTCAGCACTGCCAGCTGTTCCCCTGCTGTGGAGATGGCAAGTCTCCTGCTGCCTTCACCTGCCAAAATCCAGTAGGCCCCAGCCTGCTCCTCGCCTAATCCTGGGCTCCAACAGCGTCAGTTGGTGTTCAGAAGTGTCGTCTGCACAGAGCCAAACACATTCGTTAGAGTGTTAGTGGGGTTCAGCACTGCCAGCTGTTCCCCTGCTGTGGAGATGGCAAGTCTCCTGCTGCCTTCACCTGCCAAAATCCAGTAGGCCCCAGCCTGCTCCTCGCCTAATGTTGGGCTCCAACAGAGTCAGTTGGTGTTCAGAAGTGTCGTCTGCACAGAGCCAAACACATTCGTTAGAGTGTTAGTGGGGTTCAGCACTGCCAGCTGTTCCCCTGCTGTGGAGATGGCAAGTCTCCTGCTGCCTTCACCTGCCAAAATCCAGTAGGCCACAGCCTGCTCCTCGCCTAATCCTGGGCTCCAACAGCGTCAGTTGGTGTTCAGAAGTGTCGTCTCCACAGAGCCAAACACATTCGTTAAAGTGTTAGTGGGTTTCAGCACTGCCAGCTGTTCCCCTGCTGTGGAGATGGCAAGTCTCCTGCTGCCTTCACCTGCCAAAATCCAGTAGGCCCCAGCCTGCTCCTCGCCTAATCCTGGGCTCCAACAGCGTCAGTTGGTGTTCAGAAGTGTCGTCTCCACAGAGCCAAACACATTCGTTAGAGTGTTAGTGGGGTTCAGCACTGCCAGCTGTTCCCCTGCTGTGGAGATGGCAAGTTTCCTGCTGCCTTCAACTGCCAAAATCCAGTAGGCCCCAGCCTGCTCCTCGCCTAATCCTGGGCTCCAACAGCGTCAGTTGGTGTTCAGAAGTGTCGTCTCCACTGAGCCAAACACATTCGTTAGAGTGTTAGTGGGGTTCAGCACTGCCAGCTGTTCCCCTGCTGTGGAGATGGCAAGTCTTCTGCTGCCTTCACCTGCCAAAATCCAGTAGGCCCCAGCCTGCTCCTCGCCTAATCCTGGGCTCCAACAGCGTCAGTTGGTGTTCAGAAGTGTCGTCTCCACAGAGCCAAACACATTCGTTAGAGTGTTAGTGGGGTTCAGCACTGCCAGCTGTTCCCCTGCTGTGGAGACGGCAAGTCTCCTGCTGCCTTCACCTGCCAAAATCCAGTAGGCCCCAGCCTGCTCCACGCCTAATCCTGGGCTCCAACAGCGTCAGTTGGTGTTCAGAAGTGTCGTCTCCACAGAGCCAAACACATTCGTTAGAGTGTTAGTGGGGTTCAGCACTGCCAGCTGTTCCCCTGCTGTGGAGATGGCAAGTCTCCTGCTGCCTTCACCTGCCAAAATCCAGTAGGCCACAGCCTGCTCCTCGCCTAATCCTGGGCTCCAACAGCGTCAGTTGGTGTTCAGAAGTGTCGTCTCCACAGAGCCAAACACATTCGTTAAAGTGTTAGTGGGTTTCAGCACTGCCAGCTGTTCCCCTGCTGTGGAGATGGCAAGTCTCCTGCTGCCTTCACCTGCCAAAATCCAGTAGGCCCCAGCCTGCTCCTCGCCTAATCCTGGGCTCCAACAGCGTCAGTTGGTGTTCAGAAGTGTCGTCTCCACAGAGCCAAACACATTCGTTAGAGTGTTAGTGGGGTTCAGCACTGCCAGCTGTTCCCCTGCTGTGGAGATGGCAAGTCTCCTGCTGCCTTCACCTGCCAAAATCCAGTAGGCCACAGCCTGCTCCTCGCCTAATCCTGGGCTCCAACAGCGTCAGTTGGTGTTCAGAAGTGTCGTCTCCACAGAGCCAAACACATTCGTTAGAGTGTTAGTGGGGTTCAGCACTGCCAGCTGTTCCCCTGCTGTGGAGATGGCAAGTCTCCTGCTGCCTTCACCTGCCAAAATCCAGTAGGCCACAGCCTGCTCCTCGCCTAATCCTGGGCTCCAACAGCGTCAGTTGGTGTTCAGAAGTGTCGTCTCCACAGAGCCAAACACATTCGTTAGAGTGTTAGTGGGGTTCAGCACTGCCGGCTGTTCCCCTGCTGTGGAGATGGCAAGTCTCCTGCTGCCTTCACCTGCCAAAATCCAGTAGGCCCCAGCCTGCTCCACGCCTAATCATGGGCTCCAACAGCGTCAGTTGGTGTTCAGAAGTGTCGTCTCCACAGAGCCAAACACATTCGTTCAAGTGTTAGTGGGGTTCATCATTGCCAGCTGATCCCCTGCTGTGGAGATGGCAGTCTCTCCTGCTGTCTCCGCATTCCAAAGACAGTAGGCCTCTGCCTTCACCCTCCTATTTCCTGGGCTTCAACTCAGCCAGTTGTAGCTCGGAAGTGCCGTCCACACGGAAAGAGATACTTGCTCCCGTGTCTCAGTGGGGTTCAGTAACGTCAGCTGATCCCCTGCTGTGTGGATGGCAGTCTCTCCTTTCTGTCACCTCATTCAAAATACAGTAGGCCTCTGCCTACACCCTCCTATTTCCTGGGCTTCAACACAGCCAGTTGTAGTTCGGATGTGCCGTCCACACGGAAAGAGATACTTGCTCCCGTGTCTCAGTGGGGTTCAGTAACGTCAGCTGATCCCCTGCTGTGTGGATGGCAGTCTCTCCTGCTGTCACCTCATTCAAAATACAGTAGGCCTCTGCCTACACCCTCCTATTTCCTGGGCTTCAACACAGCCAGTTGTAGTTCGGAAGTGCCGTCCACACGGAAAGAGATACTTGCTCCCGTGTCTCAGTGGGGTTCAGTAACGTCAGCTGATCCCCTGCTGTGTGGATGGCAGTCTCTCCTGCTGTCACCTCATTCAAAATACAGTAGGCCTCTGCCTACACCCTCCTATTTCCTGGGCTTCAACACAGCCAGTTGTAGTTCGGAAGTGCCGTCCACACGGAAAGAGATACTTGCTCCCGTGTCTCAGTGGGGTTCAGTAACGTCAGCTGATCCCCTGCTGTGTGGATGGCAGTCTCTCCTGCTGTCACCTCATTCAAAATACAGTAGGCCTCTGCCTACACCCTCCTATTTCCTGGGCTTCAACACAGCCAGTTGTAGTTCGGAAGTGCCGTCCACACGGAAAGAGATACTTGCTCCCGTGTCTCAGTGGGGTTCAGTAACGTCAGCTGATCCCCTGCTGTGTGGATGGCAGTCTCTCCTGCTGTAACCTCATTCAAAATACAGTAGGCCTCTGCCTACACCCTCCTATTTCCTGGGCTTCAACACAGCCAGTTGTAGTTCGGAAGTGCCGTCCACACGGAAAGAGATACTTGCTCCCGTGTCTCAGTGGGGTTCAGTAACGTCAGCTGATCCCCTGCTGTGTGGATGGCAGTCTCTCCTGCTGTAACCTCATTCAAAATACAGTAGGCCTCTGCCTACACCCTCCTATTTCCTGGGCTTCAACACAGCCAGTTGTAGTTCGGAAGTGCCGTCCACACGGAAAGAGATACTTGCTCCCGTGTCTCAGTGGGGTTCAGTAATGTCAGCTGATCCCCTGCTGTGTGGATGGCAGTCACTCCTGCTGTCACCTCATTCAAAATACAGTAGGCCTCTGCCTACACCCTCCTATTTCCTGGGCTTCAACACAGCCAGTTGTAGTTCGGAAGTGCCGTCCACACGGAAAGAGATACTTGCTCCCGTGTCTCAGTGGGGTTCAGTAACATCAGCTGATCCCCTGCTGTGTGGATGGCAGTCTCTCCTGCTGTCACCTCATTCAAAATACAGTAGGCCTCTGCCTACACCCTCCTATTTCCTGGGCTTCAACACAGCCAGTTGTAGTTCGGAAGTGCCGTCCACACGGAAAGAGATACTTGCTCCCGTGTCTCAGTGGGGTTCAGTAACGTCAGCTGATCCCCTGCTGTGTGGATGGCAGTGTCTCCTGCTGTCACCTCATTCAAAATACAGTAGGCCTCTGCCTACACCCTCCTATTTCCTGGGCTTCAACACAGCCAGTTGTAGTTCGGAAGTGCCGTCCACACGGAAAGAGATACTTGCTCCCGTGTCTCAGTGGGGTTCAGTAACGTCAGCTGATCCCCTGCTGTGTGGATGGCAGTCTCTCCTGCTGTCACCTCATTCAAAATACAGTAGGCCTCTACCTACACCCTCCTATTTCCTGGGCTTCAACACAGCCAGTTGTAGTTCGGAAGTGCCGTCCACACGGAAAGAGATACTTGCTCCCGTGTCTCAGTGGGGTTCAGTAACGTCAGCTGATCCCCTGCTGTGTGGATGGCAGTCTCTCCTGCTGTCACCTCATTCAAAATACAGTAGGCCTCTGCCTACACCCTCCTATTTCCTGGGCTTCAACACAGCCAGTTGTAGTTCGGAAGTGCCGTCCACACGGAAAGAGATACTTGCTCCCGTGTCTCAGTGGGGTTCAGTAACGTCAGCTGATCCCCTGCTGTGTGGATGGCAGTCTCTCCTGCTGTAACCTCATTCAAAATACAGTAGGCCTCTGCCTACACCCTCCTATTTCCTGGGCTTCAACACAGCCAGTTGTAGTTCGGAAGTGCCGTCCACACGAAAGAGATACTTGCTCCCGTGTCTCAGTGGGGTTCAGTAACGTCAGCTGATCCCCTGCTGTGTGGATGGCAGTCTCTCCTGCTGTAACCTCATTCAAAATACAGTAGGCCTCTGCCTACACCCTCCTATTTCCTGGGCTTCAACACAGCCAGTTGTAGTTCGGAAGTGCCGTCCACACGGAAAGAGATACTTGCTCCCGTGTCTCAGTGGGGTTCAGTAACGTCAGCTGATCCCCTGCTGTGTGGATGGCAGTCTCTCCTGCTGTCACCTCATTCAAAATACAGTAGGCCTCTGCCTACACCCTCCTATTTCCTGGGCTTCAACACAGCCAGTTGTAGTTCGGAAGTGCCGTCCACACGGAAAGAGATACTTGCTCCCGTGTCTCAGTGGGGTTCAGTAATGTCAGCTGATCCCCTGCTGTGTGGATGGCAGTCTCTCCTGCTGTCACCTCATTCAAAATACAGTAGGCCTCTGCCTACACCCTCCAATTTCCTGGGCTTCAACACAGCCAGTTGTAGTTCGGAAGTGCCGTCCACACGGAAAGAGACACTTGCTCCCGTGTCTCAGTGGGGTTCAGTAACGTCAGCTGATCCCCTGCTGTGTAGATGGCAAAGTCTCCTGCTGCCTACACAGTCGTACCACTACTGATTTTTAACCGTGCTCCAATTAGGCCTGTGGCTCCACTGTCTCTCGTATTTCCCCTGTCCTCCAACCCTGCCAGTTACAGCTCTGAAGTGGCGTCTGCACAATCCACACTTGTTCCTGTGTTACAGGTGTTCTGTCCGGTCAGTTAATCCCCTGATGTGTGTCCGGCAATGTCGCCTGCTCTGTCCACATTCCCATTATGGGAATGTGGACAGAGCAGGCGACATTGCCGGACACACATCAGGGGATTAACTGACCGGACTGAACACCTGTAACACAGGAACAAGTGTGGATTGTGCAGACGCCACTTCGGAGCTGTAACTGGCGGGGTTGGAGGATAGGGGAAATACGAAAATCAGTGAAGCCACAGGCCTAAGTGGAGCTTGGTTCAAATTAGTAGTCTACAACCGATCTTAAAATTTCTTCAATGCAGCCTCAGCCTGCTCCGTGCTTGTCCCTGGGCTTCAACACAGCCAGTTGTTGCTCGGAAGTGCCGTCTTCACAGAGTAAAACACTAGCTCCTGTGTTTGTGGGGTTCAGTAACGTCAGCTGTTCCCCTGCTGTTTTGATGGCAATCTGTCCTGCTGCCTCCCAATTGACAGCACATCAGGCCTCAGCCTGCTAAATGCTTGTCCTGGGCTCCAACATTGCCAGTTGCTGCTCATAACTGACTTTGGCACGGGTACTCCCTCCTGCCCAGCTTGGTTCCAGCCCTGCCTGCTGTTTCCGGGAAGTGTCAATGTCAGTTTGCCACCCCAAGTTGCCATGTCGTGTTGCGGTTGGGTTAGCCGAGGCTAGGGTGCCAGCAGTTTAGGTGCTTCCTATGTGGACTGCGGGTTCTGGTAAGAAAGGCTTGTTCCATAGTGCCAGTAGGACAAGCACCCCCTGTAGGACTGTGTGATTCGGTAACTGCGGCCAGCTTGCGGCATGCCAACTTTGCTTTTCAGGGGTAACTTCTGATACCCATCCGGGTTCCAGCACCGTCAGCTGGTTCTCGTCAGAGCCTTTGGCCTAGGTGCCTCCATCTCGGTATCCGAGTTCCGGCAACGTCTGCTGGTCCTTGGTAGTGCTTTGTAGCACAGGTACCTCCTGCTTAGTAACCGGGTTCCAGCATCGTCAGCTGGTCATCGGTTGTGCCATTGGCTCTTATTCCTTCTGCTGCCCCTCCGGGTGCCAGCACTGTCAGCTGGTCCTCGCTATTTCCATTTGCTCTTGCAGCTTATGCTACCCCTCTGGGTTCCAGCACCGTCAGCTGGTTCTCGTCAGAGCCTTTGGCCTAGGTGCCTCCATCTCGGTATCCGAGTTCCGGCAACGTCTGCTGGTCCTTGATAGTGCTTTGTAGCACAGGTACCTCCTGCTTAGTAACCGGGTTCCAGCACCGTCAGCTGGTCCTCGGTAGTGCCATTGGCTCTTGTTCCTTCTGCTGCCCCTCCGGGTGCCAGTACCGTCAGCTGGTTCAAGAGGACAAAGAACAGGAAGACAACCACCAAGATGCAGAACAACAAGAGAGAGAAGACAAAGAAGCATAAAAAAACAAAGCAGAAGAACATTAAGCATAAGACTAATACTCTGAGCAAATGATATTATCTTATTTATAAGCAGAAGAAGACTAAGCAGTGTATGGGGGTGAGTCCATTCCTCCTCGTGGTGCCCCTGGAAAAGGCCTGCTGCTGCAGGCCAAACTGAACGCGGACAAATCCTGTTGTAAATCTTTTGTGACAGGCAGAACGGAAGGTGTAAACTTCTAACTTTTCTAGATAACAACTACAGGAATGCCTGACACAAACAAGAATATGATGAAGAAGAATAGGAAGAAGATGAAGAAGTTGAATATGTAGAATAATAATTGTTGAATAAGAAGAATATGAAGAATGTAAGAAAAGGAAGAAGAAGAAGAATGTAAAAAAAGGAAGTAGAAGAATTTAAAAAAGGAAGAAGAAGAAGAATGTAAAAAAAGGAATAAGAAGAAGAATGTAAAAAAAGGAAGAAGAAGAATGTAAAAAAAGGAAGTAGAAGAATGTAAAAAAAGGAAGAAGAAGAAGAAGAATGTAAAAAAAGGAATAAGAAGAAGAAGAAGAAGGTAAAAAAAGGAAGAAGAATAAGAAAGAAGAAGAAAGAAGAAAGAAGAAGACATACATGTCTGGCAAAATATAAATGAGGCTAACATAGTCAATATCTTTGTAACTCCTAACATCTTTAAAAAAAAAGTTTAATTCCTGCTATTCCATTTGATTGGGCTAAACCTCTATGGCTTTAATGTCTCCTCCACCTCCCACAATACATTCTACATTATTCTTAGTTGTTTTTCTTCATGTAGAATTAACCTACAAGGAAAGAAAGGGGTTTTTTTAATTCCGATATTTTGGCCCCATTGACTTGCATTGGTTCCCGGTATCGGAATCGGCGATACCGATACTTTTTTTTAAGATCGGCCGATCCATTCCGATCCGATATCTTCAAGTATCGGCTGGTATCGCTCAACTCTACTAATGACCAAAAGTTTCCGAAAAGCTGTCAAAAATGACAATGTCATGTGGTAATGTTTATTGCTAAACCTGTAAGCATAAACAAAATGATTTCTCATGACATGATCTCTGTAATGTCCACCACAAACTATTTTGTAGGAGAACCTTCTATCATTAACATCTTTTCTCCCCACACGGTTCTGGAACGTATTACCTGGATTATTTAGAGAATTATCATCCTTGCATGTTGTCATATTTTAGAGTAGAGCTCCATGGCTACTCTTGGTATTTCTGCTGATGAACATAACTGTTGTGTAAATGTACTTTTTTTGCAAGAAAAAAAGTTGCCTGAAAAATTAAAATAATCATATGAATTCCAACCAAATTGATTTGTTTGCTTTGCAGGAAAAGAAATTAGTTCATAGAATCATAGAATCATAGAATCGTAGAGTTGGAAGGGACCTCCTGGGCCATCTGGTCCAACCCCCTGCTCAAAGCAGGATTCGCTAAATCATCCCAGTCAGATGTCTGTCCAGCCTCTGTTTGAAGACTTCCATTGAAGGAGAACTCACCACTTCTCGTGGCAGCCTGTTCCACTCATTGATCACTCTAACTGTCAAAAAGTTTTTTCTAATATCTAATCTGTGTCTCCTCCCATTCAGTTTCATCCCATTGCTTCTAGTCTTTCCTTGTGCAAATGAGAATAAAGTTGATCCTTCTACAATGTGACAGCCCTTTAGATATTTGTAGACAGCTATTAAGTCTCCTCTCAGTCTTCTCTTTTGCAAACTAAACATTCCCAAATCCTGCAACCTTTCCTCATAAGACAGGGTTTGCAGACCGGTCACCATTCTGGTCGCTCTTTTCTGAACTTGCTCCAGTTTGTTGATGTCTTTTTTAAAATGTGGTGCCCAAAACTGGACACAATATTCCAGATGAGGTCTGACCAAAGAGGAGTAGAGGGCAATAATGACTTCACGTGATCTAGACTGTATGCTTCTGTTAATACATCCTAGAATTGCATTTGCCTTTTTTGCTGCTGCATCACACTGTTGACTCATATTCAGTCTGTGATCTATTAGTATACCCAAGTCTTTTTCACATGTGCTGTCACTTAGCCCTATTCCTCCCATTCTATATATGTTTTTTCCATTTTTATTGCCCAGATGTAGTACTTTGCATTTCTCCCTGTTAAAAACCATTCTGTTAGTTGCTGCCCACTTCTCCAGTTTATTTAAATCTTTTTGAATCCTCTCTCTCTCTTCTCTAGTATTAGCTATCCCTCCTAGCTTTGTGTCATCAGCAAATTTAATCAGTTTACCCTCAATTCCTTCATCTAAATCGTTGATAAAGATGTTGAACAATACAGGGCCCAGGACAGAGCCCTGTGGTACCCCACTTGAGACATTCTTCCAACTGGATGTGCAGCCATTTACGACCACTCTTTGGGTCCGATCACTAAGCCAGTTATGAATCCACCTAACAGTTGCCTTGTCCATTCCATACTTAATCATTTTTTCAATAAGGATTGTATGAGAGACTTTGTCAAATGCTTTGCTGAAGTCAAGATATACTATATCTACAGCATTTCCTTGATCCACCCAATCAGTGATACCGTCATAGAAGGAAATTAAGTTAGTCTGACATGACTTATTAGTTACAAACCCATGCTGACTCTGTTTAATCACTTCATTCTTATCCAGGTATTGACATACATGTTGTTTAATAATTTGTTCAAAGATCTTTCCTGGTATAGAAGTCAGACTCACCGGCCTATAGTTACCTGGGTCCACCTTTTTCCCCTTTTTGAAGATAGGAACAACATTTGCTCTTCTCCAGTCTTCTGGCACTTCTCCTGTTCTCCAAGAATTTTCAAAGATTATAGAGAAGGGTTCAAAAATTTCTTCTGCTATCTCCTTCAGTACTCTGGGGTGTAATTCATCTGGACCTGGAGACTTGAATTCATTTAGGCTAGCTAAGTGTTTCCTCACTATCTTTCTGTTTATAGATATCCTGGATTCTTCTATTCCCTTAATAGGACAGTGAATAACAGTTGATGTTACATTTCCTTTCTGAGAGAAAACAGATGCAAAATAGGAATTTAAAAGTTCAGCCTTCTCAACATCCTGTCTTACCATTTCATCATTTTCATCCTGTAAAAATCCTATAGCATCTTTGACTTTTCTTTTACTTTTGACATATCCCCAAAGTCCTTTATTATTGCTTTTGACATCTCTTGCAAGCCTCAATTCATTTTCAGCTTTAGCTAATCTGATTTGTGCCCTGCAGGTTCTGCAGACAGCATTATATTCTTCTTTAGATATGCCTCCCTCTTTCCATTTTATAAACATTTTTTTCTTCCTTTTTAGCATGTGCTTAAGTTCTGTGTTCATCCATCCTGGTTTCCTTAACTGCTTCCTATTCTTCCCTCTTTTCGGAATTGTTAACAACTGTGCTTTGAGAATTTCATTTTTCAAGATTTCCCATCCTTCCTGGACATTTTTGTCTTTAAGGATATCCAGCCATTGGATCCCTCCAATTCTCTTTCTGAATCCCTTAAAATCTGCCTTTCTGAAATCTAACCTTGACGTCTGAGTCTTCACAGGTCTTCCATCTCTAGTTATCCAAAATTCTAAAATAGCATGGTCGCTACCTCCTAGGGTCCCAGCCACTTTTACCTCCTCAACCATTTCCTCCCTGTTTATAAGGATTAGATCCAAGGTAGCAGTTCCCCTTGTTTTCTCCCTTACCTTTTGGAAGATAAAGTTGTCAGCAAGAGAGGATAAGAATTTCCTTGACCTGTTAGTTTTGCCTGAGAGAGATTCCCAACAAATGTCTGTTGCTAGCTTTATCTGACAAGATTATGTCATGAAAAAATTGCAAGATATGGGAATATTTTAATACAATAAATTGAGGAATATTTAACCTCTCTTTTTACATTTGATCTAGTGCAAGCCACTCAGGGGTCTTTGCCAAATCAAGAAGCAATAGTTTTTCATTTTGTGTCTCATCTGACCACTGAGAAATGAGATTGGCTTCAATGACTGGACATCATCACTTCCTGTCCCCGTGCAGACCGCTATAGCTGCCTGCACTGGATCCATGGAAGTAAAAATAGGTTAATATACCTTAATTTATTTTTTATTTAAATATTCCTGAAGCAGGCAATTATTTTATATGTTGGATAACTCTTTCAGTGGTCTGTCTGATGTATTAAACAGGTTCTTGTTTATTTATGGGCGGCACGGTGGCTCAGTGGTCCTGGGTTCGAATCCCACCAAGGACAACATCTGCAAGGAGTTTGTATATTCTCCCGTGTTTGCGTGGGTTTCCTCCAGGCACTCCGGTTTCCTCCCACATTCTAAAGACATACTAATAGGGAATTTAGATTGTGAGCCCCGTCGGGGATAGTGATGATGATGTGTGCAAACTGTAAAGCGCTGCGGAATATGTTAGCGCTATATAAAAATAAAAATTATTATTTATTATTATTATTTATGTATGTCAAATTTAGTGCTATTTTTTATTTTTTTAACTGACTAAGATATTCTGCTGACAAAACTTCAAATAGGTTCCAAACAGAATATCACATAAGTAATCTGCTCATAAATGATTGTACAGTACTAAGTCTTAAAAGATTGACATTTTCCTGGAGCAAATCATTCACCATTTGCCTGTGCTCTTCGAGTTTAATGGGATGAGCTCTTCGAGAATCGCTACCTCCTCCTGATTGATGGTTTGTTTTTACTTTTAATAAGAAATTCAGCCAAATTTCCCACAGTGAAAAGTGCTTTTTAATTATGAAACCCTAGTGTGTAAGAATGATCCAATTTACACATCAGAAAAGTTCACTCAAATCACCTTAATTTATTTTGCACTTAAAATATCCTCCAGACTGAACGAGTCATTTTTCATTTCATTTTACTAATATGTATTTTTTTGTAAAATAAGGAAGAGGTCATCTTCCTTCTAAATGCCTCCTTTCACAATGAAACATAATGATGAGTGTACAGCTCAATCAGGCAACTTTTCCAATTAATCAAACACTTCATTAAGACTGTCAGATAGCTGTAAGGATGTCTATCCTATTATTGATTTTTTTTTAATAATTCAGAGTAATTTAATAAGCCATAGTTCCCTAATTAAACATTACTGAAAATTAATCAGATGTAAAATATGAAATCAGTGGGGTGCTGAATGAATTATTTAATTTCCATAGACGTCAATATTACTGAATATTAGATGAGCATTTACTAAACACGGTATGTTTTAATTAAGGGATTGCTGCAATTGAAAGCAGCTTAATCATCTAAACTAATTCTGTCCAGTAATAGATTATATTTGTCAATATTAATTTAAAGTCGCTATTGCAGTTTTGAACAATGCAACCTTTTATAAATGCTTAGTTGTGGAACCTTGCAGTTATTTATTATTACTTTTTCAGAACCAGGTATTGCAAGTTACCTCTAGTTATGGAACGGCTACAATATCAATTCTAATTACTAATCATGAAAAAAAATTTTGGCTTTTTAATGTTTAAGCAACATTAAGAGATATAGCAAACAGAATCTGTCAGAGTTAAAAAAAATATGAATACCGGAAGCAAATGTGTAATTTCCCACTACAGTACATCTATAAATATGTGTAACCAGGTGCAAATTGTATCCACTATCCCTATAATTTTCATGTTTTCCTTGCTAAATTGCTGATAGTTGTGAGGCATAATTCAGACTGAAGGGGGGTTTACACATAGCGATATCGTTAGCAATATCGCTAAAACGTCACTGAATTTGTGACGTTATAGCGATATTCCTAGCGATATCGCTATGTGTGATACTTACCTCCGACCGGCTCCCCCGCTGTCTGCCCCTCATCGCGCGAGATCGGGCGGCTCCATTTCTCGTCAGGCACTTCCTGCTGGGCTTCCTGCTGTGTGAGACGAGCGACGCGTGGAGGCGGGCGGGAGGATGTCTGCATCGCTGTGTGTGAAAGGTGAGTATCGTCCGCTGCGTCGCTGCTGCATCGCTGTGAGATCTTCCTGTATGGAAGCTCACTAGCGATCATTTAGCGATGCACCAGCGATCCTGCCCGGGTTTTTTCACTGGTCAGATCGCTGGTGCATCGCTAAATGTAAAAGGGCCTTGAGTCTCACTGCTAGCACCTCAGCAAGCTCTTACCTATGATTGGTTAATTGATCCCTATTTCATAACCTGACTATATAGTAAAGTAGCTCAGTAAAAACAGCTTGATCTTGAGAAACAGTTTTTTATTCTGATACACATCTGCAGTCTAATATTAATTCGTGATCCTTAAAAAGGTATTACAATCCCATAAAGTGATAGTTCTAGTACCCCCATGAAAACTATAAATTATATCATGCTTTTTACCCTTTACACTAGCTTTGTGGTCGGGAGCATGGCTGTATGTGGAAATGAGGCAACTTATTTCCCATGACACATTGAATTTCACTGAGGCAAATAGAAACTATTTTGAATGTTTAAGGTCAATCTAATGCATATGAATAGTATTAATGGAACCTTATAACAATGTAGCTGAAATGAACTCTCTTATTTGTGTTCTAAAACCTAAATTAATAAAATTTGTTTTACAAGTGCTCGGGAAATCAATACAGCACAGCCTTGTATGGTGTACTCAGGAGTTATGCTTTATAACCACGCACAGGTACTTAAATAATGTCAAAGACAAATGAAAAGTTTCCTCCAAAATAAAAGCCAATAGGAGCAGGAACTTTAGGGGTGTGAATAGAAATGTAAAACTTCTCTTCTGAGAGTGCCATTTGATCACCAATACACAGGAGTTGTAAGACAAGATAGAAACAACAGACACAAAATGGAATCTGTTCTCACCTGATAGCAACTTAAAAATGGGTCTGTCTTTGTGGCTGGAGAGCAAATATTGAGCTATGCACAACACAAAGACAGATACACACATACTTAAGCATAAATTACAATCATGACCGAAAGTGTTGGCACCATTGAAATTGTTCCAAAAATGTAAGTATTTCTTCCAGAATATTATTGCAATTACACATATTTTGATAAACATATGTTTATTTCCTTTATCTGTATTTGAACAACGCAAAAAAAACAAAACCTCAAAAATAAACCTGACAAAAGTGTTGGCACCTTTCCAAAGTTAAGTGTAAACAACTTTGTTTCAAGTAAGTGATGCTCATTCAAACTCCCCTGTGGCAAGTAACAGGTTTGGGCAATATGAATATCACCAGTTAAAAATGAAACCAAATCAAAAAGGGAATAGTTGATTGTCTGAGGACTGAAGAACCAAAATTGTTGAACAATATCAACTCAAGGTCACAAGTCAATCTCCAGATATCTTGATGTTTTTTTGTCCATGGTGCACAACATAATCAAGAAGTTCACAACCAATGGCACTGTAGCTAATTTCCCTGGACATGGACAGCAGAGAAAAATTGATAAAAGATTGCAATGCAGGGTAGTCCAGATGGTGGATAAGCAGCCCCATTTAAGTTTAGAAGAAATTCAAGCTGTCTTACAGGCTCAGGGTGCATCAGAGTTAGCTCCAACTACCCGTAGATGTTTGAATGAAACAAAATGCTATGATAGGAGACTCAGGAAGACCCCACTGCTGACATAGAGACATAAAAAAGCTAGACTGCAGTTTGCCAAAATGTACGTAAGTAAGCCAAAATCCTTCTGAGAAAGCATCTTGTGGACAGATGAGAGCAAGATAGAGCTTTTTAGTAAAGCACATCATTCTACTGTTTATGGAAAAGGAATAAGGCCTACAAAGAACACAGTACCTACCGTCAAATATGGTGGAGATTCAAAGATGATTTTGCTTTGGTTTGCTGCCTCTGGCACTGGGTGCTCTGACTATGTGCAAAGCATCATGAAACCTGAAGATTACCAAAGAATTCTGGGTTGCAATATGATTCCCAGTGTCAGAAAGCTGGCTTTGCGTCCTGGGTCATGTTTCTTCCAGCATGACAATGACTCCAAGCATACTTCATAAAGCACCCAGAAATGAATGGAAACAGAGCATTGGAGAGTTCTGTAGTGGCCAGCAATGAGCCCAGTTCTAAATCCCATTGAACACAAGTGGCGAGATCTTAAAAATGCTGTTGGGAGAAGGCACCCTTGAAATATGAGAGATCTGCAGTCGTTTTCAAAAGAAGAGTAGTCCAAAATTTCAATTGAGAAGTGTAAGAAGCTTATTGATGGTTATAGGAAGTAATTGATTGTAGTTAGTTGTTGCAAAGGATGTTCAAACAAATATTAAGTTAAGGGTGACATCAATTTTGTCTGGCCAATATTTTGGGGTTTGTGTGAAATTATCATTTTTGTGTGTTGTTTCAATATACACAAAGTTTTAATTAATGTTTTTAGCTGAAGTTTTAGTAGAGCAGGGGCTTCAGCCCTACTATGGAGAGCCAAAATCACGATCTCCTATTAACAGGTCGGTGTTCAAAGGAGTATCATAATGACAGGTACTGGGGTCTTCTTCAGAGCCCCAGTTGTCATGACAACCCATCAGTGCACCGAGATGTGAGTGAAAGAGGTGTCGACGAGTGGGACTTGTGACATGCTTCTGACTGGCATTTGTTAAATGCCACTGTCAGTGATTGACAGAGACATTTAACTTGTCAATCACCTGCTGTTAGAGGCATATGATGACTGATTAAATCGGTCATCAAGTGTATGGAAAGATGTAGTCTCAGCGCTGGTGTCCACATCAAAAGCAGTGACACGGCCAATGATGTAAATACAGTGGAGAAAATAACAATTTTGATACTCTACTGATTCTGCAAGTATTGCATTTTATTACATGAAATTAATATTTGATCACTTACCATGAGGAAGAATTCTGGCTCTTACAGACCTGTTAGTTTTTCTTTAAGAAGAAGCCCTCCCACTCTGTACTTATTACAGGTATTAATTGCACCTTATTGAACTTGTTACCTGTAAAAAACACCTGTCCATACACTCAATCAATCACCTTCCAATCTCTCCACCGTGGCCAAGACAAAAGAGCTATCAAAGAACACCAAGGACAAAATTGTAGATCTGCACAAGGCTGTGATGGGCTATAGGACAATAGTCAAACAGCTTGGTGAGAAGGCAACAACTATTGGCACAATTATTAGAAAATGGAAGAAACACAAGATGAATGTCAATCTTCCTTAGTCTGGGGTTCCATTTATGATCATGGGCTAAGGATGATTCTGAGAAAGATCTGGAATAAGCCCAGAACTACATGGGATGACCTGGTCAATGACCTAAGGAGAGCTGGAATCACAGTCTCAAACATTACTGTTAGTAACACACTACACCTTTATGGACTAAAATCCTGCTGGGCACGCAAGGTCCCTCTGGTTATGCCAGCACATGACCAGGCAACTTTGAGGTTTGCCATTGACCATGGATGATCCAGAGGAGGCATGGGAGAAAGTCATGTGGTCAGATGGCACAAAAATAGTACTTTTTTTCTATCATCTCCACTCGCTGTGTTTAGAGGAATACGAAAGTTGAGTACAACCCTAAGGATACTGTCCCAACCGTGCAGCATGGTGGAGAAAACATCATACTATGGGGTTGCTTGTCTGCAAAAGGGACAGGACGACTGCACCATATTGAATAAAGGATGGAAAGGGTCATGTATCGTGATATTTTGGCCAACAACCTTCTTCCATCATTAAGGCTGGTTTCACATTTGCATCTGCGTACACAGCATTTCATCCGCATACATCCGCATTCATCCTGCGGAGATATCTTTAACATGGTGCACACAGGGACATGCGTTTGCATGCATTCACCTGAGGATGCGCACGCATGTGTCATTTTGTGGTGTACGGCAAGGTGCAGCTAATGCAACATGTTGAATTTTTTGAGGCATCAAATATGCGTGGCCAAATGCATGTGGATACTTGAGGATGGAGTGCGTCAAAACAATGCATTATGTCTATGGAAACGCTTAGGTGCGCAAGGACATGCATACACTTGCGTTTGCATAAGCATGCGTATTTCTGAGTAAACGTGTCCAGGAACTGGTTTAAGGCACCCAAACACAAAGCTGTATAAAAAGAGGGTGTGGGCACTGGAAGTCCAGTACTCTCCAGACTTGAAGTGATTAGAAGCTATTGCATCTTCTTTGAAGTCTTTGAATTATCAAAATGTGAGTATACAAGCTAATGTCTATATGTCTGTCTGTTTTTCTCCTTGCCGTCTGTAATCACTTCTGTCTCTCTTGCAGAATTCCTCATCATGTCCTCCAGTGCAGAGAAGACCTCACAGAGTGGACAGGAGACTGAAGTGAGTATATTTGCTGTTGATTGGTAAGTATTGACTGTCAATATGACATATGTGGTAAAACTATGTATTTTATTTACAGAACCATTCCAGAGCAGATGAGTAGGACCAGCAAACTCAGGCCCAAGTTCTGGTGGCAAGATGGTGTGTAAGTATTCTTGACTGTTTTTGGTTATTCTTGACTGTTTTTGGTTATTCTTGAATGTTTTTGGTTTAAGAGTTTTATCTTTACAACATTAATGTCTTTCTTTCATTTCTAGGTTCCACAACGGGAGGAAGAAGCCATTGGCAAAGACCTCCTCATCACATTGGTGGAGGAACAAGTTCTGTTGTGGGACACCCGGGATCAGCAGCACTCGGATGCTGTGGTGATTTGGCAGCTGTGGAATGAAGTGGCACAATCGCTGATGGATGACTGGGACAACGCCACACCACAAGTCTGAAAGGATTTTCATTTTATTACAATGTGGTCTAATGCGGCAGTGAACCTGTAAGGCCGGGATCACACAACAACAACAAGTTCGAAGTGGTGCTGCTCAAAAGATCAGGAAATACAGTACAAGTACCATAGCATGCTGACTTTCCTGAGGCCTGTGCTTGCTCAGCGAATGTAAGTATTTTTGTGTTGTATTCAATTGTGCTGTATTCCATAATCTGAATTTTTCTATTCCACAGGATATGTTGGCGCTTTTACAATTGTTATTTTTTTGTAGTAATGTTTTTCATTTCTTTTCCGCACAGAACCTGGAGCAGCACCATTGAACCGGGATCATCCTCTGTTATAGCGGCCCCTCATCGAACAGCCACCGAACAGTCCCAGTCATTCACTAGCAATGCAGCAAGTAGGCAGGCTTCACAGGTGTTCCCCCGTCCCAGTCTTCTGCCACTTGCTATTTTGGGTCTTCCTGCCAGCAATAGAAGGCCTTGGACAGGTCACTCATGCCTGAGTTTTTTTACTTGAGCTCGGTCTTCCAGAATGGCCTGAAGTTGCTTGGAGATAGACTGGAAAGTGGTTTTGCCCATGTAAACACACTTTTCCAGGATGTCAACCGATGCCTTGACCAACCGGAAGCTGACCTTCAGAGACTGACACAACATTTTTTTAATTCTATAGAGCGGGGCTTGTCAGAACACCTTACACCTCATCTCTAGCTGAATGTGATACAGGCCTGCAATGCTGCTTACGTTCAGGCAATACAGCAGACTTAGTACTTATAGCAGCCACACATGACATTTCCGCCTGTGCCACCATTAACCCACTCCACATCTTTACTGAGTTCTGCTGCATACAAATGTACCACAACCACCATGCCCAGTCCTGCTGCACACCACTATACTGCCACCACCATGCCAGGTCCTGCTGATGAACGCCAGTCCACCACCACCAAAATGCCGGGTCCTGCTGCTGAATGCCAGTCCACCACCACCACCATGCCGGTTCCTGCTCCTGCACACCCGTCCACATCCACGTACCTGGTACCATCTCTGGACAGAGCTCAAGACCGAAATCAAAAAAGAAGAAGCGTGGCCCCTAAACTGTCCAACCACCTCCACCTTCACCTCCCAATGTGTCTCTGTTGTCCAATTTCTCTCTCCCTTCCAGTGTGTCTCTCCTGTCCCATGCTTCCTCTCCAAATGTGTCTACTCCCATCCCTGACCTCCCAGACCCCACACATTTAGTAGACCGTTCCCCCGGAACCCCTTCATCATCCACAAGCAGCCAATCATCCCAGCTCCACACACCCCAGGTCCATAACATTTCTCCCTCGTACTTTCACAAAAGTTAATTTATGTTGTTAAATAAAATTGTGTTTTTTTCTTCCCCAATCACTGCTTGTTCTTCGTCTCTTTCAGTACCGTCGCCATCAATGTACACTGTGAGCTCCTTATATAACTAAGCATTGAAATGTTGAGGGAACTTGGAACAGGTGTTTAACTAGAGTTTTTTTGTTATTTCAGTCAGCAAACATAACAGGTACATTTTAACATGCCAGATACATAACATTACAGATACATAACATTACAGGAACATTTTACTGGCTTAAACCATTAAATCTTGCCATGCCGCACGTTCAATATCTGAAACAAAGTAGGCAGCCACTTAATCCCTCAATTGGGCAACTTCCCTTGTTGTCCTCAGAGGGGGATTTTGCTAATCTGGCAATGGGGTAGAAACAGGTTCATCAAGTTCTAAGTTGGGTTGCTCTTTAGCCAAGATGTAATTGTGCAGAACCACACAAGCTTTGACAACTTCTTCGATAGTCTCAATTTTTAGATTAATGGCTGTTCCCAAAATCCATTTAGATACCAGCAAACCAAAGGCACACTCCACCATTCTTCGTGCCCTTGTCAGTCAGTAGTTAAAAATCCCTTTTGTGTGGTTCAAGTCCCGACTGGAGTATGGTTTTAAGGAGGTTGGCACACATCTGAAAGTCTTCATCCCCAACCAAAAGAAATGGCATTGGAGGTCCTTCAGTGTTG
Organism: Dendrobates tinctorius; assembly: GCF_039654945.1. NCBI lineage: Eukaryota > Metazoa > Chordata > Amphibia > Anura > Dendrobatidae > Dendrobates > Dendrobates tinctorius. The sequence continues at coordinate 62,711,403 of NW_027361676.1, forward strand.
GGAAGAGGTCGTGGCAGTGGAAAATTGAAATTATTCCCATACAAGTGTTGGCCCATGTCCGAGTTTTTGAATGTCTTTGACTCATTACCTCTTCCAAAAGATCCAATGTCCATGGCGACAAATCTACAGTCCACAGCTGCAATCACCATGAGCACAATAGAAAATAATTTTTTATAATTAAAATACTTGGATCCAGTTTGGTAATTCGAATATGTTTGCCATCTACAGCTCCCAAACAGTATGGGAAATTACTGTTGAGACATCCTCGTGTACTCAAAATATTAATCTGGGTTTTCATGGAGCTCACTGTATAAGGAGTGGTAGGCTCCACGGCTCTCTCGGACTTCAAAAATGGGGCGTTGCCAAAAGTGATGACGACGTCTTCTCTGTCTTTCTCTTTTCCTCTCTTGTTCACAAGCAAATGCAAAGTCAAGAAACAAGTTCACATCCAAATCCAGATTACAATAGAAACTCTCCACTGCATTTTTTGCCATCATGTGTAAGCTGATGCGGATAAAAAATGCTGCATTTGCATGCGTTTTTGCATGCATTTGCAATTGCAGATGATTCGCTGTGCACATAGACGCAAATGTGAACCTAGACTAAGAGTATTGAAAATGGGCCATGGCTAGGTCTTTCAGCATGACAATGACCCATAACACACAGACATGACAATTAAGGAGTGGCTCCTTAAAAAGCATTTTAAGGTCCTGGAGTGGCCCAGCCAGTCTCCAGACCTGAACCCAACAGAAGAGAGCTGGAGAGAGCTGAAACTCAATGTTGCCCAGCGACAGCTTCAAAACCTGAAATATCTGGACAAGATCTGTATGAGGTGTTGGCCAAAATCCATGCTGCAGTGTGAAAACTTGGTCAAGAACTACAGGAAACATCTGTAATCGCAAACAAAAGGTTTTTGTACCAAATATTAAGGTCTGTTTTTCTATTGTATCAAATACTTCCCAAATTTTTCGGACTATAAGATGCACCGTACCATTTGACAAACTTAGGTTTTAGAGGAGGAAAATAGAAAAAAAATTGAAGCAAAAAATGTAGCCATGATGCACTGTTATGTGTGGGCTATGTTGCTGACAATGTAAAAGGGGTAGAGTTCCCCAATTCTGCACTAATATCCCTCATCCTGATATATATGATTTATATTCTGGTATTTATGCCCCCTATCCTGTTATATTTGTTCATATCCTGGTATGTATGATTCCTATCCTGGTTTATATGTCCCTAAACAGTTATACTTGCCACCCTATACAGGTATACATGCCCTACCATCCAGGTATACATGCCCCCATCTTAGTATACATGGCACCCCATTCTGGTATACAATGCCCCCCATCCAGGTATACATTGCCCTTCATCCTGGTATATATGGGCCTCAATTCTAATATACATGGCCCCCATATATGGCCCCCATATGCATGGCCCCTCATCCTGGTATACATAGTCCTCAAGAATGGCATTGCGAGAGAAGTTATGGCATGAGAGAGGAATCCCATCCTTCTCACGACCTTAAATATATTGCTTTTGCTATTGATAACAGCATTTATAGGGTTAATAGTGAGAGATAGTGCTGACATGAGGTATGGTGGTTGTTACTGCAGGATTTTGGCTATCAGTGAAGCCAAGCTTTGCTGTGATCACTCCAGGCAAAGCTCCTGCTCCTGGATTATCACTATGATGTACCAGTAGATCCATGTGCAGTAAGGTCTTCCAGAATTAGAAGTATTATTATGTCTTATATTAGAAAGGATTTAAAATGAAAAAAAAACACTTCCTTTATATATTATTCATTCCTGTATCACTGTCATTGTAAATACTTGAATAAAGGCAACTTAGTATGAGCTTAAAGACAAACTAGTTCATTAGATTAAAGTTGCCTGAGAGGGGTGGGTTAAGGATAACCCCAAGCGGTTTAATCTATGTAGATGCACCTGTCACCTGACATGCCATCTGACAGGTCAAAAGACATGGCATGTTACAGGACAAATGATGGATGTCAAGGGTGTTACAAGTTTGATGCACATTTTGTAAACCATGACATGGAGAGGAAAACTTGTGTCCACACCTTTACACATAGAGTGCTGTGCATAATAAGGAAGGACATTTTGTAATAACAGACAAATTTGTACATAATAGTAGAGGACATTATGCAATAATGGTACAGCATGATACATAATAAGACATGATGGTACTTAATAATGTAATGACTCATAAAAGATGATTGAATGTAATGATGGAGCAGCATCACACAAAATAAGACACTAAGTAGGAAGGGATGGCACTATACATAAAAAGAGATGACACAAGTTAATAAGGGACAGCACAATACATAATAAAAAAGGGCAAAATGTAATAAAGGACATAGTGAGACATAAGGAGATGGTGCTATGCATAATAAGCAAGAATCAGCATGTAATTTAGGATGCTGCAACACATAATCAGAGAGGTTGATTTAGACATGAGACTGTTACTCTCTTTGCTTGCTATACAGTATGGATGCAGAATAAAACATTTTTACAACCAATTACTTTCCAGTGATGTCTCTTCTGAATCATTTTCTTTTCTGTTATCTGTCTGATCAGGTCTTCATTTCGTTATCTTCTAGCCATGAATCATGACTGGAAAATTTTCCTTACAGGTGACCATGCCCTGAATATAAAAAGGTCACATACACTGAGTTGAAAATGAATTCATACCCAATGAACTTTTCTACATTTCAAGTTGCACCCACAAGCTTCATTTTTTATTTGGATTTTATGTTATATACCAACAAAAACTAGCAAGTATTTGTGAAATGTAAAGGAAATGATACATGGTTTTCTAAATATTTAAAAAAATGTAAATCTGAAAATTCTAACGTTCATTTCTAATCACCGCCTGTAGTCTTTTACCCCTAAATTAAATCCTTGCATGTAATTGAGTTGAATGCTTTTCTGGAGTTTCAAGCAGGTGTTGTCCACTTACCAGACATATCAGGCAACAAAGTTCTCATTTCAACAAAAAAAACTATCAATTGTCACAGGCAACTACCTCCTGGTTACACTTCATCAGGTACAGGTTTAATCGAAATGTGTTATTTTCGTAAATGTGATCATACATATCCATATGGGATATATTTCATATTACATAAGGTGTATCATTAGCAGAAAGTTGTTGGTGACAATTGATTTTTTTGGTCTATCTGGGATATTTATGAGTACCGTAGATTTGTTCCAAGGGTCTAAGGCTACGTTCACACCTTCAGTATTTTGTCAGTATTTTACATCTGTATTTCTAAGGCAAAGCCAGGTGGGGGTGAAAAATGCAGAAGTTGTGTTCATGCTTCTATTATTTCTATTATACTTTTTTACTGATTGTTCCACTCCTGATTTTAGCTTACAAACACTGATGTAAATACTAACCAAATACTGAACATGTGAACGCGTCTTAATAATGTCTTCTGAATTATAGATGCATAGTAAGTAGAATTTTCCTTCTCTCCAGACCAACTTTCCTTTCTATTTTTATGTATTTGTATTATGCATGATTATATTCAAACTGTATGCTTTCTACACAGTTTGCTGCCACAATTTTTGAAGAGAACCTTTTCTTTTCTGTTTTTAAAGGTCTTTCCATAATGATCTTCAGAAGTTCCTCCTCCAATTCTCATCATTGTAAGGTAGTGACGTTACTGTTTATTTTTTTAAGCTCCTATGTATTTTCTAATTTGTAGGCTATATGTTACTAATTAAATTATGTTAACTGTAATTGTTATGCATTCCATTATTTTCACTTGTAATTGTTTGCTCTGTTGCAAATTTGTTAGAAAGTAATAACTCAAAAAAGAACATGAAATGTCCTTGTGATACAGTCATTTTATGACATACAAATTACTTTCCAGAAATGTTCATTATCTACTGCCATATCTTTAACAATGTTTTCCAACATATAATGAATTATACAGTGAATATTACATACAGTAATTAATGTAAGGAAAAATAAGCTTAAATGCTATCATGGAATATAATACATATACAGTTGTGGCCAAAAGTATTGACACCCCTGCAATTCTGTCAGATAATACTCAGTTTCTTCCTGAAAATGATTGCAAACACAAATTCTTTGGTATTATTATCTTCATTTAATTTGTCTTAAATGAAAAAACACAAAAGAGAATGAAGCAAAAAGCAAAACATTGATCATTTCACCCAAAACTCCAAAAATGGGCCAGACAAAAGTATTGGCACCCTCAGCCTAATACTTGGTTGCACAACCTTTAGCCAAAATAACTGCGACCAACCGCTTCCGGTAACCATCAATGAGTTTCTTACAATGCTCTGCTGGAACTTTAGACCATTCTTCTTTGGCAAACTGCTCCAGGTCCCTGATATTTGAAGGGTGCCTTCTCCAAACTGCCATTTTTAGATCTCTCCACAGGTGTTCTATGAGATTCAGGTCTGGACTCATTGCTGGCCACCTTAGAAGTCTCCAGTGCTTTCTCTCAAACCATTTTCTAGTGCTTTTTGAAGAGTGTTTTGGGTCATTGTCCTGCTGGAAGACCCATGACCTCTGAGGGAGACCCAGCTTTCTCACACTGGGCCCTACATTATGCTGCAAAATTTGTTGGTAGTCTTCATACTTCATAATGCCATGCACATGGTCAAGCAGTCCAGTGCCAGAGGCAGCAAAGCAACCCCAAAACATCAGGGAACCTCTGCCATTATTGACTGTAGGGACCGTGTTCTTTTCTTTGAATTCCTCTTTTTTTCTCCTGTAAACTCTATGTTAATGCATTTGCCCAAAAAGCTCTACTTTTGTCTCATCTGACCAGAGAACATTCTTCCAAAACGTTTTAGGCTTTTTCAGGTAAGTTTTGGCAAACTCCAGCCTGGCTTTTTTATGTCTCGGGATAAGAAGTGGGGTTTTCCTGGGTCTCCTACCATACAGTCCCTTTTCATTCAGATGCCGACGGATAGTATGGGTTGACACTGTTGTACCCTCGGACTGCAGGGCAGTTTGAACTTGTTTGGATGTTAGTCGAGGTTCTTTATCCAACATCCGCACAATCTTGCGTTGAAATCTCTTGTCAATTTTTCTTTTCCGTCCACATCTAGGGAGGTTAGCCACAGTGCCATGGGCTTTAAACTTCTTGATGACACTGCGCACGGAAGACACAGGAACATTCAGGTCTTTGGAGATGGACTTGTAGCCTTGAGATTGCTCATGCTTCCTCACAATTTGGTTTCTCAAGTCCTCAGACAGTTCTTTGGTCTTCTTTCTTTTCTCCATGCTCAATGTGGTACACACAAGGACACAGGACAGAGGTTGAGTCAACTTTAATCCATGTCAACTGGCTGCAAGTGTGATTTAGTTATTGCCAACACCTGTTAGGTGCCACAGGTAAGTTACAGGTGCTGTTAATTACACAAATTAGAGAAGCATCACATGATTTTTCGAACGGTGCCAATACTTTTGTCCACCCTCTTTTTTATGTTTGGTGTGGAATTATATCCAATTTGGCTTTAGGACAATTCTTTTTCTGTCTTTTCATTTAAAACAAATTAAATGAAGATTATAATACCAAAGAATTTGTGTTTGCAATCATTTTCAGGAAGAAACTGAGTTATATCTGACAGAATTGCAGGGGTGTCAATACTTTTGGCCACAACTGTAAGACCAAGAACATAGAAAAAAATCAGTTGTCAGTAGTAATTATAATTTATTACATGTTTCCTGCAATTAAAGTATCCTCTTTATTTATTTCACTTTCTTAGCATTATATACTGTATATTATAATGTGGAAAAATAAAATTTTAGCAATTTTAAAGAAAGCACCTGATGGATTATAGTATTTCTTTATATCACCATAAAATGGTTAATCTATATGAAAATTATACTGTTCATTATTGGGCTATCTTTTTTTATTAAAAATTAGGAGATTAGCTGGTCTTTATTGCAATATAAATAAAAACTATAATCCATTGGGTCTATCTAAATAATAATAATAATTTTATTTTTCCACATTATAATATATAATGTTAAGATGAGGAAATAAAGAGGATGCTTTTATTATAGTAAAATGTTGTTAGTGTTAGACTGATGGCATCAGTAAATCAGCAGAAGGAACAAGGACTCTGTTAGGTCCTTTGGGTTGCAATTGTTGGAGTAAAAAATTTGAATCATCTCTGCTAGCTTAAAATGCAACCTGTCAGCAAGATTGTGCTGAGTAACCTACAGACAGTGTCAGGTCGGCGCCGTTACACTGATTAAAATGATACCTTGGTTGATGAAATCCATCTTGTGGTTGTTGTTTAATCTTTATTTTCAGTTTTGAGTTAATGATCTGCTCGTGCTCCGGGGCGGCCTGTGGGGGGTCTTCATGTGGTGCTCTGATTAGCCATTCATACTGAAGATTGCTGACAGGTCACTGATCACTCAGCAACCTGCCACCTAGTTTACATAGTGAATATTATATATGCAGCATAATTGCATGTGTCCTGTGTTTATAATTAATGTGGTTGAGGTCATCTTGATATTAAAAAAAAAATCCATTTGCCTGTGCAGTAGCAGCTTTTGGTGTATATAAAGGTAATTCAATAGCTGCTGTTGCCCAGGTGCCATCTAGGAGGAGGATTTTTTATTCTTTAGCATGATGACGCCGGTGGCACCTGCGCAATAGAAGCTATCGGATATACCTCTATATACACCGATAGTTGCTACTATGCAGGCGCGGCAAGCAACATTTTGAAATGCATTTTTATAAATATCAGGATAACCTCAGCCATGTTACTTATATGCACAGTACATATGTAATTATGCTGCAGTGCAGCTGCCTGCAGAAGTAATCAATGAGGGATCAGTGACCTGCCAGTTGTCTTCAGTATGAAGCACATATAAAGATCCTCCCTCACAGGCCTGCCCCAGTTACAAGCATATCATTAACTCAAAACTGAAAATAAAGATTAAACAATTAGAAGACGGATTTCATCAACCAAGGTATCATTTTAATCAGTATAACAGCCCTGACCTGACACTGTCTGTAGGTTACTGTGCACAATCCTGCTGACAGGCCCCTTTTAAGGAAGGCCTGCAACACAAGATAAACTCAAGCCCTCACTTTTACCAAGCATTGGGATACTCAACCCAGCGCCAACATGTCACGTTGGTCTGTCAACTTACCTTCAAAACTCCTATCCAGGCAGATGATGCTCCCATTGTACAGTATGTTTTTTTAAGTTCAGATTTGCTACTTTAGAGGTTGTCTTACTAAGCAAGACTGTGTTAATACTAATGCATGTGCCGCTAACCTCAATCACCTGATATTGCTGAGAAAAGCAGAGTTATGGTGAAGATTTTTCCTGCAGGTTGTTCATGTGATGCATTGGATGTTTTAAGTTTTTGGGTGGTTTTCTTTGCTTTTTCATTCTATGTAACTAGAAGCTAATCAAATAGAAATGAAAACCATCCTGTGAAAGTCATAATGTACACATGAAATTAGATAACCTTTTAATGAATCATGACGCATGCAAAGAAAAATTACATCACCATGCACATAGAAGAGTTGTCTCAAGTTCCAGATTTTATGAATGCACTGCTACACTGCCTTCCAGCTTCCTACTTGATGTGTAGTGTGCTCCTGAATTTTGACAGATCGAACCCATGGCATGGCTGAGCCATTGGTTTAAACCCTTTAATCTCAGAAGCTGCTGGCACATGCTAGTACATGCAGCTCTGGCTTTGCAGCAACAGAGGAGGGCACGTACGCTTATGCTGCCTGCACTTGCCAGTTTACCCATTTTATAAGAAGAGACATCTCTTTCTTGGGATTGTGAAAAAGAGATGTGGTCGTTAACATACAAGGTCAAAACTCTGTAGTCTCGTGGTCTCGGTATATAGATAATCTACTGTTTATTTGGCAGGGTTCAGCTTTGCAGTTGGATGACTTTTTGGGCCTTGTTAATATCAACAACCTTAAAGGAAATCTGTAAACCCATGAATGTACTTAAGCTATTAATATGAGCATACAAGTACTAGAATTCTTAAAATACTCATACCTGTATGCCTCATACCTGCATTCTTGTTCTTCATAAATCCACTTTTAATCCTTTTTGTTTATGTTTATGTGGTGCCAGGAAGGGAACTCAGTCTCCGATCTCCGATTGTGTGCCTGAAACCTCCCATCAGCATCACAGGGCATTGTGACATCTAGTGGTTGCGCCCTGCAATTGTGATGTTCCACCCTTTTATGAGCACATTGGCTTCTTGTTTCTTCTACGCAGGTGCCGACTTCTTTTGATTTTCTCGATCTATTGATTATGAGGGGGATGATGTCTTTCTCTCTACTGATATGTCATGTGACATCTATTATTGTTCTGTTACAGGCTAAATCCTCTCATTTTTCCACAATTAAAACATTCTATTTCTATGGGCAAATGTTTGAGAGCTAGAAGTTTTGCTCTGATGACTACATTTTTTTGAAACAAGCTGGGACACCGCTCTTAGATTCTGGAATAGGTTATATAATCATGTGGACATTAAAAGGGTCTTTGGGAGTGCTAGAAGACCTGACAGACATTTACCTTTGACCAATCAACAGAGTTGAAAGAAGACTAGTAGTAATGCATCATTTAGTTTTATTGCTAATTTTAATTCAAATTGAATGGCAAACGAGTCCTTTCAGAGCACTAGCCCATTTTTCTTACTAATAGGGATCTGAATGAGCAGCTGACGACACTTTTCTTGTTATCTGGCTGAGGGTATTTGCCTAACAGTCATTATATTTCACCTAGGAAAAGGCTTTTGGGGGTAAAGGGTCCCCAATAGGGTTCCTTTTCATGTGGCGGATGTTCAGCCTGTCAGTATATTCTCAGGACTTCATAATTTTTCAACTTGAGCGGTGATACAACTTGCCATTGTGTACTACACATTACATATGACACAAAGGCAGTGGTATAATGTGCCACCTGCCCCTTTGGTTTAATTTATGTGGGCATGACCATCAGATCCCTCAGGGTGTGTGTCCAGGAAAATGTTAGGGATATCAAAAATCCAGCAGTTTGGATGCTGAGAAACTGAAAAATATCCACAAACACTTTCATGAATGTCATAAATGAAACCCAAAAGATTTATCTGTACTTGGAATTGATCATGTGTATTTGGATGTTTGAGGTGGTGACATCAAGCGTAGACTGCTTCAAAATGAAATATTTTGGATGATCATTCTCAGTACGGCGGCTTCAAAGAGTCTTAATATAGTGCTATTTTATTTATTTTCTGGGTTCTCTATTTTTTTATTTTATTTTCATTATATATTTTCTGTTATCCTTCAGATGTTGCTATTCACTCATGTTTTCATCATGATTTTCCTCCTTCTCGGTCTGTTCATGCATCTACCACTCATTGTGGTAACTTGTCAGTTTGGATGAGGTTGGCGGATATAGAGTGGAAATTCATTGTTCACTGGATATTTCAATCTTGGACTTTTTATCATAATCAATAATATTGAACTTTTTATTGCATTAAACAAACTAATTTTGTGCACTTTACATCATATTTATTTTATGTATTATTATTTTTTGCATATTAATTTTTGCATTTATTTCCTTTTTTATTATTATTTTATTTAATTATTTAGGATTTTATTTTTTTACCTTTTTTGTTGTAATATATATCTAATATATAAAGCTCAAAGTGTGTATGTATGTATATATGCATGTGTGCATATGTCCGGGATAGGCATCCGCACCGTCGCAGCTACAGCCACAAAATTTGGCACAGTCACACGTCTGGACCCCGAGAGGGTCCTAAGCTATGTTATGAGGCAAAATTTTAACCCCGTGCATTCCAATTCACCAAACAATTTTGCCCCTGTCTACATAATGATGAAAAAGTGTGTGTGCGTCAAGCCCCGCCCCTCATTATGATGTCATAATGCCCCTATCTACATAATGGAGAAACAGTGTGTGTTTATCAAGCCCCGCCCCTTATTATGATGTCACAATGGTTGCCATGGCGACGCTGATGTCATCAAGCCCCACCGCTCATTATGATGTCATAATGGTTGACTATGGGATGGAGGATGTGTGATGGGTATATGGGCACTGGACTGTGGGATGGAGGATATGTATGACGGGTGTATGGGCATGGGCCTATGGGATGGTGGATATGTATGACGGGTATATGGGCATGGGACTATGGGATGGAGGATGTGTGATGGGTATATGGGCACTGGACTATGGGATGGAGGATATGTATGACGGGTATATGGGCATGGGACTATGGGATGGAGAATATGTATGATGGGTATATGGGCACGGGACTATGAGATGGAGGATGTGTGATGGGTATATGGGCACTGGACTATGGGATGGAGGATATGTATGATGGGTATATGGGCACGGAACTATGGGATGGCAGATATGTATGATGGGTATATGGGAACGGGACTATGGGATGGAAGATATGTATGATGGGTATATGGGCATGGGACTATGAGATGAAGAATGTGTGCTGGGTAAATGGGCACTCGACTATGGGATGGGACTAGAGTTGACCGACTTTTGGTTTTTTAGGGTCGAGTTTCGTTTCGTGAAACCCGACTTTTCCAAAAGTCGGGTTGAGCAAGATCGTCCGATTATAGGGAAAAGTCGGGGTCGTCCCGAAACACGAAACCCAATGTAAGTCAATGGGGAATAAAAGTCGGCAGTGAGAGGAGGACAGGAAACACACCTACAGTGCCCATTTGAATGCCAAAAGCATCAATTCTTCTTACTTAAGCTTGTCAACCTTAATTAACTTCATAATACAAGTTACGCACTGAAAAATGGGGGTTATTTGGCTAAAGTTGTGGGGGGGAGGGCTGGCTGCAGGTTTTCATGTGCCCTGGGCGAAAGAGCGCCCCTTTAACACGGGAGTTGGAAGTTTCGCCCCCAGCAGTTCGCCCCTAAAACCAACACGGGAGTTGGAAGTTTCGCCCCCAGCAGTTCGCCCCCAGCATTTTGCCCCCAGCAGTTCGCCCCCAGCAGTTCGCCCCCAGGTACACTTCGCCCCCGAACATTTCGCCCCCAGCATTTCGCCCCCAGGTTGTTTCACCCCCACACATTTCGCCCCCGCACATTTCGCCCCCAGCAGTTCGCCCCCGCACATTTCGCCCCCGCACATTTCGCCCCCAGCAGTTCGCCCCCGGATGTTTCGCCCCCGGATGTTTCGCCCCCAGATGTTTCGCCCCCAGCAGTTCGCCCCCGGGTGTTTCGCCCCCAGCAGTTCGCCCCCGGATGTTTCGCCCCCAGCCGTTCGCCCCCGGATGTTTCGCCCCCAGCAGTTCGCCCCCGGATGTTTCGGCCCCAGCAGTTTGCCCCCAGCAGTTCGCCCCTGGATGTTTCGCCCCCAGCAGTTCGCCCCCGCATGTTTCGCCCTCAGCAGTTCGCCCCCGGATGTTTCGCCCCCAGCAGTTCGCCCACAGCAGTTCGCCCCCGCATGTTTCGCCCCCAGCAGTTCGCCCCCAGCAGGTCACCCCCAGATGTTTCGCCCCCGGATGTTTCGCCCCCAGCAGTTCACCCCCGGATATTTCGCTCCCAACAGTTCGCCCCCAGATGTTTCACCCCCAGCAGTTTGCCCCCGGATGTTTCGCCCCCAGAAGTTCGCCCCCAGCAGTTCGCCCCCAGATGTTTCACCCCCGGATGTTTCGCCCCCAGCAGTTCGCCCCCAGCAGTTCGCCCCCGGATGTTTCGCCCCCAGCAGTTCGCCCCCGGATGTTTCGCCCCCAGCAGTTCGCCCCCGGATGTTTCGCCCCCAGCAGTTCGCCCCCGGATGTTTCGGCCCCAGCAGTTTGCCCCCAGCAGTTCGCCCCTGGATGTTTCGCCCCCAGCAGTTCGCCCCCGCATGTTTCGCCCTCAGCAGTTCGCCCCCGGATGTTTCGCCCCCAGCAGTTCGCCCACAGCAGTTCGCCCCCGCATGTTTCGCCCCCAGCAGTTCGCCCCCAGCAGGTCACCCCCAGATGTTTCGCCCCCGGATGTTTCGCCCCCAGCAGTTCACCCCCGGATATTTTGCTCCCAACAGTTCGCCCCCAGATGTTTCACCCCCAGCAGTTTGCCCCCGGATGTTTCGCCCCCAGAAGTTCGCCCCCAGCAGTTCGCCCCCAGATGTTTCACCCCCGGATGTTTCGCCCCCAGCAGTTCGCCCCCAGCAGTTCGCCCCCGGATGTTTCGCCCCCAGCAGTTCGCCCCCGGATGTTTCGCCCCCAGCAGTTCGCCCCCGGATGTTTCGCCCCCAGCAGTTCGCCCCCGCATGTTTCGCCCTCAGCAGTTCGCCCCGGATGTTTCGCCCCCAGCAGTTCGCCCACAGCAGTTCGCCCCCGCATGTTTCGCCCCCAGCAGTTCGCCCCCAGCAGGTCACCCCCGGATGTTTCGCCTCCGGATGTTTCGCCCCCAGCAGTTCACCTCCGGATATTTCGCTCCCAACAGTTCGCCCCCAGCAGTTCGCCCCCGGATGTTTCGCCCCCAGCAGTTCGCCCCCGGATGTTTCGCCCCCGGATGTTTTGCCCCCAGCAGTTCGTCCCTGGATGTTTCGCCCCCAGCAGTTCGCCCCCGGATGTTTCGCCCCTGGATGTTTCGCCCCCAGCAGTTCGCCCCCAGCAGTTCGCCCCCGGATGTTTCGCCCCCAGCAGTTCGCCCCCGGATGTTTCGCCCCCGGATATTTTGCCCCCAGCAGTTCGTCCCTGGATGTTTCGCCCCGAGCAGTTCGCCCCCGGATGTTTTGCCCCTGGATGTTTCGCCCCCAGCAGTTCACCCCCGGATGTTCACCCCCGGATGTTTCGCCCCCAGCAGTTCGCCCCCGGATGTTTCGCCCCCAGCAGTTCGCCCCCGGATATTTCACCCCCGGATGTTTCGCCCCCTGTCAGTTCGCCCCCAGCAGTTCATCCCTGGATGTTTTGCCTCTAGCAATTTGCTCCTGGATCTTTCGCATCCGGGAAAAACCTGCCTGAACTGAACATTGGCAGGTTTGCTTATCACTAATAATACACCATATGAGTCTAAGATATACAATTCTGATCAAATTAGTTTTTTTTATTCTCAAACTTTGTTTTCTAGATGAGTAATTTTACAAACAGACAGGAAAATAGTAGAATTTCATTGGTTACTAAGGAGGTCGTGCCCCCTTGGGAGCAGAACGGATCCTGGCTCCCTATGATACATTCAGGGCTGCTTGTTCACAGCCCTCTGCAAAGCTCCCCTTCACCCTCCGCTCATGTGCTCTGTCCTGGACAAGAGGAGGGCTCCCCCCTGCCTGTGTAAAGCCGTTACAGGACGGAACACATAGGGGGGGCTTTGCAGAGAGCTGTAAACCAGCAGCTCTTTATACATCATAGGGAATATATTGTTAGCTGCATGCTCCTGTGCAGCCACGCCCTCTAGAATCCATCCACAATTACTGCTACTAAGGAGAAACAACCTCCTTAGCAACCACTGAAATCCTGCAGCACATGGAGCTTTAACTTGGATGAGACTTTTCACACAGAAGTGAAGCTGCTGGAAGGTCTCCTTTGGAAATGAATATCATGGGCACAGGTACTATAACATAACATGTTTTTTGCAGAGTTATGCTTTAACTGTATATATCAAAACTGTTTTAACAAGAAACATAAAAAGGTATAGAGGGGAAGGATTAGAGAAAAAGAGAAAATACAAATTACAGGTTATAATGCTTGAATTATTTTACAGCTAAAAACACTGCTCTCAAAACATACAATATGTGACCATGAACTAAAAATCAAAGCTGTAGGCAATGCCTCTCAGATAATCCATCAAGCTTCTATTATCGAAATCTTGCACGATACGTTTAACCCTTGCTGAAATTGCAGCATACTTTTTGTTTCTTGCAGCGATGGGATTTCCTGCTATTATCTGAATAATTTCAAAACTATGGAGCTCTTGCTGATGTTTCAGACAGTTAATGAACCGGTATATATTTTGGAAAAGAGTACCACATGTTTCTCGAAAGCTACGGTGCCATCCTTCGACATCATTATTTGTTCGCTGTTGATCATTCAATGTTCGTTCATACAGAATTGAACTGGAAACAAAGGTGCTTGACGTCCTCTGCGATTCATTCGACCGATATAGCTGTCTTCAAAATAGTTGGCAATAGGTATTGCTTCTTGTGGAAAGTCAGGATCTTCCACCAATTCTTCAAATGATTGCACAACATTCTGTGGTGGTAGAAAGGCCAGGGCAGGTATCATGCGTATCCAATGGGCAAATTCATGGTCACCTTGGTATTGCATCTTGAGTCCTTCATTTTGAACTTTACGCCAAACCGACTGTGAAAGGTGGAAAAAGCAACCAGTCTTCACAAGGTTGGGGAATTCACTTTCAAATGCCTGTATTGCAGCTAGTTCAAAATCCAACATCAGGTTGTCTGGCTGCAGTCCAGGCTGCAAGTTCTTCAGCTCTTGCAGCAACCTCTGGTATGTAGAACGGCTCTTGTCTGTCAGCAAGGTGTACACTACAGGAACAACAAGGCCGCTGTGGACTACATGGATTGTGTAAAGTTGCTTAAACAAGGCTTGTGTAGTGAAAAACATGCCATCAGCAAACCACTCTTTACTTTGTGCCAGTAGATGGAGATTGTCTCTTGTTCCAAATATCAACATACGGCTGTGTCCATTTCCTAATTTAAAATGAAAGTATTAGTAGAGGAAATAACAGAAAAAGTGTAACAAGCAGCAGACAGAGTTTCGGGATAAATTCACAAAAAAAATATCCTAATCAGAAGACTCTGTTCATATCTCACATTAAATACTCACATTTTGCTCCAGATTTTCTGATTTCATAATAAAAAAACTGAAGCAAAATCTAGTGTGAAGGGGCCAACCAATAGTTTTTTACAACATATATTGTCCCAGTGGAAAATTATATATTTTTGTTTAAAATTAAAATTACTTCCAAACTTGAAATAGGTCACATTTTTAGGGTACCTTTAGACCCTTCAACTAGACGGCCGTTCAGCACGGCCGATCGCCACTATGCTGAACGGGCCGTCTAGTTGACAGCCACATCCAGACACGGCGTGCGGCTGGACGTCTGAATGAACGACTGGGCAGTCCGCCCGCCTGAATGGGGCATTCCATTCAGGCGGATGGGCACGCTAGCCGTCGGGTGGGCAGCGCGGACGTTCGTGACGTCCGCGCTGCCTATGCTGTCTCATTGAGAGGATTGTGCAGGACGCAAAAAACGCCAGTAAAATCACCAGTGTGCTTTTGGCCTAAGGCATAACTGAATGGTCCATTAGGCTGGGGTCATATGCAGCATTAATGTGTAAATCCCATCCACATGCTGATGAAAAAATTTTGTTTACAAAAAAAAAACATGCAGTGCAGCATGTCAATGTATGCTGCCATTATACAAACAAAATTCCAGCCATTCAGACAAGGGGCTGAAATCCTGCACTAAAACCTGCACCTAAATCCATAGAGTTAAGTGAAGATTTTGATACAGAATTAGGGTACCACAATAGTGGCCACAATTGCAGGCACAAATAGATTCCTGTGGGATCTCCAATTGCTACCGCAATTACAGCCGCTGCGGAGATGCCGCTCCACAATCCCCTTCCGTCAGTGGGCACGAGGCCTCAGGCTTTATCCAGACAAGCTGGATTTACAGGCGTATTCCGTGCTGTGTTTCCTGCCTGAAACCCGCCCTTTCATGTCTATGGTGCGGGTTACGGGCGGATTCCGGCCGGGGCCGGAAAACGCCCCACCGGAAAATAGCTTCAAAGCTATTTTCCGGCGGATCCCGGAAGGAATGGGAATGGGCAAGAGGGAAACCTCCCGAAAAATTCCTGCAAACCACACCAAATACACTCGGTTTAGGCCATAGCAGGGCATGGCCACGCCCATAGCAGAGCTTGGCCACGTCCCCTATTTGCAGAAGCGTTTTGCCAAAGCGCTTGCAAAGTGCTTAAAAAGTGCTTGGAAGCAGCAGGCAAAACGCATCTGCAAATCATGGCGTATCTCACCTGAGCTCCGGAGTTCAGCCCGACCTGTCCACGGATCTGCAGGACTGAACTACGAGAGCCGAGGAATCAGCCGGCGATGGCAGTTCAGTCCGTGCATGCCGCAGACAGGCGAGGCTGAACTCCGGGGCAGCATCCAGGACAGGTATGGCCAGTACAATGCTGCATATTTGGAATTAGTGTTGGCCGGTCCGATCACTGAAGATCGTAATTTATTACGATTTTCAGGCTGATCGTTATTTTAAATTACGATCCGATTTGTAGCCAGATCATGATGATGATCTGAATTAGAAATCGGAATCCTCCGTAATCTGAAAACACTGTCCGGGCATACACTCCCGAACAGTGTGCGCATATATATATATATATATACACACACACACACACACACTATACAGGTGTACAGCGTGTGTGCATATTTAGCTTTAGTAAATGGCTCCAGGCTGCGCTGTTAAAAAATAAACAAACCCAGTTACTCACCTCTTTCTCCAGTGTCCAGTACTGGCTTCGGCTCCTAGCCCAGCAGTGCAGGGAATCCCGAAATCCAGGCGGCGCATCGTCGCCTCTGTGCCTGCCGTACTATAACTACAGTGGAGAGTGATCCCAGGACCGCTCAATAGACGGTCCTGGGAAAGCACCACATCACGTCACAGAACAGCCCGGCACATGTGCAGAGGTGGTGATGCACAACCCAGAATGCATAGCATTGGGATTTTGGAATTCCCTGCACCGCCGGAGACAGCGCTGGACACCGGAGAGAGAGTTGAATAACTGGGTTTGTTTATTTTTTAACAGCGCAGCTTGGGGCCATTATATATATGCAAGAAAGCTGGAAGAAGAGTGGCTCAACTGAGATTGTTGCTGAGGACTCAGTGTGCTGCTAGAGCAGGGGTTGGCTTCCGCCCGTACTTAACATGCATCCATGAAGAAAGACCTCCGCGCTCCTGAAGTCCTATACAAATCCTTTATTGCATTTCAAAGTTCCAAAAGTGCCAGACCACCATCACCCACCCACATATATGCATATATATACACACACACACTGTTCGGGCATACAGTGTGCATATATATATATATATATATATATATATATATATCTACATCTAGCTCTGGAGATTGGATCTGAATTAATTCCAATCTTTCGGTATGATCAGCCCGATCTGATCCTATCTTTCCAGTGATCGGCCAACACTAGTTGGAATCAGTAGGCCTCACTACATTATATTACCCTCAAAGTTTCCCTTGAAGGCAAAAATCACATAGTATTTTATATCAGCACCTTATAGTGTAGCATTTTTCACATTTGTGCAAAATAAACTTTGCAATAATTATGCATAATGGAATTGTTTTAATACAATGTTAAATGGTTAAGTAGCTTACCAGAGTCATGCAGAAGGAACTGCTGCTGGACACCATCAATACTGATCTCCTGGAACTCGAGGGGGATAACAAGTTGATCAAGGGTTTGAGGTAACTTTGGGATATTGCCAAGTTGCCTTGCTAATCGTATTGTCCTCTTCAGTGATGCTTTCCTTGGGAGAAGTGCTGCAACATTAGAATGGGCTCCTGAAACGACGTCTGTGAGAATCTGTTGTGGTGTCTCCTGTGTTGTCCTTGCCCTGGTCACAGCCTCATTAACAAGTCGGATTGCTTCAGGTCTTGCAGCTTGTGCTGCGTGATTGTGAAGATTGACTACTTTCACAACTTCGCCAGATTCTTCATTGGTCCAAACACGTCCCTTGCAAGTCGACCGTTTTTCACATACCCAGATGGAATGAACATTGTCAGCGGTTCGTTTGGAAAATAAGTAAATGTGATTCTCATGGACCAACTTGCTCCTTCCACGTTTGGACAGAACTGAATTCATAGTTGTAGAAAGTGAATTGCTGTGGAAGCTGACTGATTTTTTGTGGCAGTACACTTCTCTCTTTGTGGAGATTTCAGACACTGCTATATTCTGATGTACAGATGGAATAAAAGCTAGTCTAATGTAACTTGCAGGACATGTGACCATGCTACTTGTTACATCTGCAACAAAACTTGCAACAAAGCAGGTCAGTGCTTGGTCAGGTAAAAGTTCAAAATTGTTTAGATTTTAGGCCTCTTGCACACTGTAATTTTAGAGTGGTTTCACACTTGTGTTTGTGGCCGCCAGAGGTCGATCCGCTCTGGATCTGACATCCAGCTGACCCCAGGGCAATGCTGGCTGAATGCTAGCATTCCGCTTGCATTGCCCATAGAAGTGAACGGCTGGGTTCCGCGATCTGCAGACGCCCGTTCGCTTTCGTAATGCCGCATTCCGCTATCAGTGTCAGAACAAAAAGAAGAGCATTTTCTTCTTTTCGTTCCGCTGCAGGTTAGCGGAATGCGGCATTACAGAAGCGAACGGGCGGCCTGTAGTGCATATGTAGCGGAAGTTTGAAAGCACCCTTATGCTGCCACTGTTTTAGAACTCCAAAGCACGTGCTTTACTGGCATTTTTCAGAGCGCTTTTGTGAGTGCTCTCGGTAATGACCCATAAGATACAGGCTATTGATGAACGCTAAGTGCTCAAAAATAGCTCCTGTAATAAAATAAAAAGAGCTGGCCGAAACAACACCTCGCTTTTCTAGCCATTGACTTATCTAATATATAAATATCTAAGGGTCACTTTCGTCTTTCTGTCTGTAACGTTTTATTCGTATATTCATTGGTCGCAGCGTCTGTCTGTCATGTAAATCCAAGTCGCTGATTGGTCGTGGCAAAACGCCCACGACCAATCAGCGACGGTCACTGTCTGCCATAAAAATGGCCGCTGCTTCACTGCCCTGTACTCACCGCTGACCGCTCACACAGGGTTAATGCCAGCGTTAACGGATCGCGGTGTACCGCACTCCGTTAACGCTGCTATTAACCCAGTGTGACCAACTTTTCGCTATTGATGGTGCCTATGCAGCATCAATAGTGAAAAGATGTAATGTTAAAAATAATAATGCTAAAAAAAAAAAGTTATTCTCACCCCCTCCAACGTCGCGCTGTCCTCCGCGCCTCTCTCCAATGCACACCGTCCAGGACCTGCGATGATGTCACGGTCATGTGACCGCGACATCATCGCAGGTCCTACGCTCAGACCGGAAGCCACCGCCAGCACTGCAGAGAGGCGCGAGGACTTCAGGGCCCATGGCTGAGGTGAGTATATCTTTATTATTTTTTTTTAAACACGAATATAGTGCCCACATTCCTAGACTACGTGGACAGTGCAATATACTACGTGACCAGTGCAATATACTACGTTGGCTGGCCAATATACTATGTGCGCTGTGTAATTTACTATGTGCGCTGTGCAATTTACTACGTGGACTTTGCAATTTACTACGTGCGCTGTCCAAAATACTACGTCGGCTGTCCTATATACTACGTGGCCTGTACAATGTACTACGTGGACTGTCCAATATACTACATAACCTGTGCAACATACCACATGGCTGTGCCTTCTAGAATACCCGATACATTAGAATCGGGCCACCATCATCTTTATTTTTATATAGCGCTAACAAATTCCGCAGCGCTTTACATTTTGCACACATCATCACTGTCCCCGATGGGGCTCACAATCTAAATTCCCTATTAGTATGTCTTTAGACATACTAATAGGGAATATACACCATGTAGTATATTCAAAATTGGCAATCTTCTTAGCGATTTTCCAGTGCTTAGCACTTGGGAAAGTGGCTACTGTGAAAGCGGTCTTAGGGCTAAAACACAAGGCCAAAATTCCCTGCCTAATTTGGGGCCGAAACATCTGGGGGCAAAAAGCAGGGGGCGAAACATCCGGGGGCGAACTGCTGTGGGCGAACTGCTGGGGACAAAACATCCGGGTGCGAACTGCTGGGGGCAAAACATCTGGGGGTGAACTGCTGGGGATGAAATATCCGGGGGCGAATTGCTGGGGGCGAAACATCCGGGGGCGAACTGCTGGGGGCGAAACATCCGGGGGTGAAACATCCGGGGGCGAACTGCTGGGGGTGAAAAATCCGGGGGCGAACTGCTGGGGGTGAACTGCTGGGGGCGAAACATCCGGGGGCGAACTGCTGGGGGCGAAACATCCGGGGGCGAACTGCTGGGGGTGAATCATCCGGGGGCGAAACATCCGGGGGCGAACTGCTGGGGGCGAAACATCCGGGGGCGAACTGCTGGGGGCGAAACATCCGGGTACGAACTGCTGGGGGCGAAACATCCGGGGGCGAACTGCTGGAGGCGAACTGCTGGGGGCGAAATGCTGGGGGCGAACTGCTGAGGGCGAAACATCCGGGGGTGAACTGCTGGGGGCGAACTGCTGGGGGCGAAACATCCGGGGGCGAAACATCCGGGGGCGAACTGCTGGGGGCGAAACATCCGGGGGCGAACTGCTGGGGGCGAAACATCTGGGGGCGAACTGCTGGGGGTGAAACATCCGGGGGCGAAACATCCGGGGGCGAACTGCTGGGGGCGAAACATCCGGGGGCGAACTGCTGGGGGCGAAACATCCGGGGGCGAACTGCTGGGGGCGAAACATCTGGGGGCGAACTGCTGGGGGTGAAACATCCGGGGGCGAAACATCCGGGGGCGAACTGCTGGGGGCGAAACATCCGGGGGCGAACTGCTGGGGGCGAAACATCCGGGGGCGAACTGCTGGGGGCGAAACATCCGGGGGCGAAACATCCGGGGGCGAACTGCTGGGGGCGAAATGTGCGGGGGTGAAACAACCTGGGGGCGAAATGCTGGGGGCGAAATATTCGGGGGCGAAGTGTACCTGGGGGCGAACTGCTGGGGGCGAACTGCTGGGGGCGAAATGCTGGGGGCGAACTGCTGGGGGCGAAACTTCCTAAAACCCTTTAACACATACCACAACTCATCATGCTCCGATAATGTAAAATACTTCACTTTTTACATCTCATGACGAGGCCCATCTATTTCTCCATACAGAATCATTGGTCCCATATAATGTTTGAAACAGTATATGATGAGCTCCACATAATGCTACAGTATATGTTGGTCCCCATGGATGAAGCTCCACTGTCTTATGGGCCCAAATAATGCTCCAAACATAATGGGCCCCATTTCTAATGCTCTATTGTATAATGGGCCCTGTAAATGCTGCTCCAGTGTCTGATGTCCACCTTTGGAATGTTCCAGTGTATGGTGGGCCCCATCTATCATTCTCCAGAGTATAGTGCTCCCCAAAAATTGCTGTCCCAACATTGAAAACAATCAAATAAGTCTCCTCGCTAGGGAATCCCTGTACTTGTCTGGACTCCTCGTCGTCCCCATCTTCCATCTCACTGCACAGTATTTCAACTTTGCAAGTGCTGTGATCCTGAGTAAGCAGGGGGGGCCCACTCGTTGGCGACGGCACTGGCACAGGGCCCCTGATAGTACGGTGGTGTGTCTGATGGCGGGTGGGCCGAACCTGCACTTTCATCTGCAGCTTCCTCTTTGTCACCATGTAAGATGGAACTGTATATGGGAAGGGTAACCTGAGTTTCATCAGGGTCAGATTCAGGTCGTGTAGCGTGCGAGGGGAATGTAGTGGTCTGGGTCACTGTACCAGCAGATTCATCGAGCAGTGGCTGGGCATCAGTGCACTTGTGTCGCCCCCAGGAGTACGGTCGCCACAGTGGCATTACCTTCTTCCTAGGGAGTGTGATGTCATGCTTGGGAGCAAAGAACGATCTTTCTAGCAGGTTAACTGATTGGGCGGCGTTATTCCCACGAGTCATGACCCTCCAGACAGCGTTCATGAAGGCAAAGTGTTTGTTTTACGTGGGCAGTATGGTTGCAAAGCTGAACCTTAAAGGAATGTCCAGAAGGGCACCACCAGGAGTGGAGCCTACGGTTAAATTCGACTCCACCTGGGAAACCTCAACCATGCCAGCTACAGAACAGATGCACACATTGCAAGCTTAATTCCGTTAACGAACGAGACTCCGTCATGCCCCGCGGTCCGAGTCCGGCTTACTAGAGGGACACGTGAGGCTCTGGCACATGAGATTGGCCAATAACTGGTGTGTCATGCCCTTACATGTCCGTGGCTGCATGTGCGCTACACTGAAAAGGCCAGCGTTTGTCGCTTACAGGTGCAGATAACCTGCTGAACAACGTTAGTGATGGGGATCACTGATTACAATTATTACCCGCGAACAATGATTTCCCAGTAAGTGCAGGTCAACCGCAGTTCCGGAATTAGGCCTAATCGTCATTCCTGAAAAAATGAAAAACTTACGTGTGCAAACCACAGGTGCTGTAGCTTGCTTAACAGCTCGCCAGCCGTTCTCACGCCCAGTATGGATTACATGTGATTGCACAAAGGTGAGAAAGGGTACCGTATCCCCAGATAACATGTATGGATAGCGTACACATTCAAAATATATGTCTATACATCAGGAGGCAGGCTCAGACGGTGTTAGGCCCAGTATGGATTGCACATGATTGCACAAAGGTTAGAAAGGGTACCGTATCCCCGGATAACATGTATGGATAGCGTACACATTCAAAATATATGTCTATACATCAGGAGGCAGGCTCAGACGGTGTTAGGCCCAGTATGGATTGCACGTGATTGCACAAAGGTTAGAAAGGGTACCGTATCCCCAGATAACATGTATGGATAGCGTAAACATTCAAAATATATGTCTATACATCAGGAGGCAGGCTCAGACGGTGTTAGGCCCAGTATGGATTGCACGTGATTGCACAAAGGTTAGAAAGGGTACCGTATCCCCGGATAACATGTATGGATAGCGTACACATTCTAAATATATGTCTATACATCAGGAGGCAGGCTCAGACGGTGTTAGGCCCAATATGGATTGCACGTGATTGCACAAAGGTTAGAAAGGGTACCGTATCCCCGGATAACATGTATGGATAGCGTACACATTCAAAATATATGTCTATACATCAGGAGGCAGGCTCAGATGGTGTTAGGCCCAGTATGGATTGCACGTGATTGCAAAAAGGTTAGAAAGGGTACCGTATCCCCAGATAACATGTATGGATAGCGTACACATTCAAAATATATGTCTATACATCAGGAGGCAGGCTCAGACGGTGTTAGGCCCAGTATGGATTGCACGTGATTGCACAAAGGTTAGAAAGGGTACCGTATCCCCGGATAACATGTATGGATAGCGTACACATTCAAAATATATGTCTATACATCAGGAGGCAGGCTCAGACGGTGTTAGGCCCAGTATGGATTGCACGTGATTGCACAAAGGTTAGAAAGGGTACTGTATCCCCGGATAACATGTATGGATAGCGTACACATTCAAAATATATGTCTATACATCAGGAGGCAGGCTCAGACGGTTTTAGGCCCAGTATGGATTGCACGTGATTGCACAAAGGTTTGAAAGGGTACCGTATCCCCAGATAACATGTATGGATAGCGTACACATTCAAAATATATGTCTATACATCAGGAGGCAGGCTCAGACGGTGTTAGGCCCAGTATGGATTGCACGTGATTGCACAAAGGTTAGAAAGGGTACCATATCCCCGGATAACATGTATGGATAGCGTACACATTCAAAATATATGTCTATACATCAGGAGGCAGGCTCAGACGGTGTTAGGCCCAGTATGGATTGCACGTGATTGCACAAAGGTTAGAAAGGGTACCGTATCCCCGAATAACATGTATGGATAGCGTACACATTCAAAATATATGTCTATACATCAGGAGGCAGGCTCAGACGGTGTTAGGCCCAGTATGGATTGCACGTGATTGCACAAAGGTTAGAAAGGGTACCGTTTCCCCAGATAACATGTATGGATAGCGTACACATTCAAAATATATGTCTATACATCAGGAGGCAGGCTCAGACGGTGTCAGGCACAGTATGGATTTGACGGCCCAGATTACACAGCGAAGGAGCAGGGAGAGGTAAAGATTGCAAATGCTGGGCCCTGCCCAAGCAAGGGGGGCCCACTCGTGGGCGTCGTTACTGGCACTGGGCCCCTCATAGTACGGCGGTGTGTCTGACGGCGGGTGTGCACCACCACCGTCAGAGACACTTGATTGCACTATGAAGGACCCTGTGCCAGTGCCCGCACCCAAGAGTCGGCCTACCCACCTGTCCAGGGCAACGGCACTCGCACGGTGTCGTGCGCTAGGTGGTGACCCCGGCCATGGGGGGGAGGCAGCACAGTTAGGGAGTTTTAGAAAGTGGCATATGTTGATGTTGGACATTCAGGTGATGCAAAAGGTGAAATAGGTCAAGTCCCAGGAAGAGGTGGACCAAAGCAAGCCATTTTTCTGTCACCCTATGTGTCATCAGGGGAAGGTGGGACAAAATCCTTGGAAACCCATGCGTGGTTCATTTTAATGAAGGTTAGATCATCCACATTTTGGGTTGACAGACGGGTCCTTTTTTCTGTCAGGATTGATCCAGCTGCACTGAAGACTCTTTCCGATAGCACACTTGCAGCTGGGCAAGCGAGCTCCTGTAAGGCATATTGTGCCAATTCAGGCCAGGTGTCCAGTTTAGCGGCCCAATAGTCAAAGGGGAATGACCTGTGTGGGAGAACATCGATATGGGAGGAAAAGTAGTTTGTAACCGTAGTTGACAACTGCTGTCTCCTGTCACTTTCCATCGATGCAATATTACCAGTTGTGTGAGCGGTACTTGAAAAATCAGTCCACAACATTGTCATGAAACCCCTGTCTCCAACGCCACTTCTGCTGTGTGCACCACGAACACCTCTGCCAAGCTGCCCCCGGCCCATACGGCTCGTGTGAGAACCATCACCGCTGCTGTGTGCGGGGAATGCCTCAACCAACCGGTTAACCAGAGTTGCTTGTTTAGTAGCCAATATAAGGTCAAGGTTCTCCTGTGGCATGATGTTTTGTAATTTGCCTTTATAGCGTGGATCCAGGATGCTGGCCAACCAGTATTCGTCATCGTTCATCATTTTGGCAATGCGGGGGTCCCTTTTTAGGATCTGCAAGGCATAATCTGACATGTGGGCCAATGTTCCCGGTGTCAATGATGCACTGCGAGTGCTGGTTGGAGGAGCACTTTCTGGCAAATCCACATCCCTCCAGTCACGCACAAACCCTGTACTAGACCTTGCCACGCCAACATTTTCACTTGCCCCACGAGATGCATCCTCCTCCCCTAAGTAATCATCCCCATCATCCTCCTCCTCCTCTTCTTCCTCCAACTCGTCCAGGAGAGGTCCCTGAGCAGACAATGGCTGAATGTCATCAAGGATTCCCTCCTCCTCTTCCTCCTTATCATCATTGGCTGCAGAAGCCTGCTCCTTAAGGTGCGTCAAAGTTTGCATGAGCAGACGCATAAGTGGGATGCTCATGCTTAGGATGGCGTCGTCTGCACTTACCAGCCGTGTGCATTCCTCAAAACACTGAAGGACTTTACAGAGGTCTTTCAGCTTCGACCACTGCACACCGGTCAACTCCATGTCTGCTCTCAAAGTGCCTGGCCGTGTATCCTCCCACAAATGCATTATGGCCTGCCTCTGCTCGCACAGCCGCTCCACCATGTGCAGGGTGGAGTTCCACCTTGTTGCAATGTCGATAATGAGGCGGTGGTTGGGAAGGTGGAGCAATCGCTGCAGCTTCTGCATACGAACGGAGTGTACAGGCGACCGGCGGATGTGCGCGCACAGTCTTCGCACCTTCTGGAGCAGGGCTGTTAACTCCGGATAATTTTTGAGGAAGCACTGCACCACCAGGTTCAAGGTGTGAGCCAAGCAAGGTATGTGGCTGAGTTTTGAAAGGGCTATGGCTGCCACAAAATTACGCCCGTTATCACTAACTACCTTGCCTGCCTCAAGATGTACACTGCCCAGCCATGACTCAGTTTGTCGCTGAAAGTACTCGGCCAGCACCTCGGCGGTGTGTCTGTCGCCCAAACACATCATCTGCAACACTGCCTGCTGACGCTTTCCACTAGCTGCTCGATAGGGGGACACCTCGTGTGCAACAGTGGAAGCTGCAGATGGAGTGCTCGTACGACTGCGCTCTGTGGACGAGCTTTCGCTTCTGGAGGTGGAGGAGGAGGAGGGTCGAACGCCTACAGCCAACTGTTTCCTATACCGTGGGCTAGGCAGCACTGTCCCACCACCGCTGTCCCCTGTGGACCCTGCATCCACCACATTAACCCAGTGCGCAGTGATGGACACGTAATGGCCCTGGCCATGCCGACTGGACCATGCATCAGTTGTGAGGTGCACCTTTCCGCTCACTGACTGCTTGAGTGCATGGACAATGCGGTCTTTCACATGATGGTGGAGGGCTGGGATGGCTTTGCGAGAGAAGAAGTGGCGAAAGGGTAGGTCATAGCGTGGTACTGCATAGGCCATGAGTTCGCGGAAAGCTGCGCTTTCCACCAACCGAAAGGGCATCATCTCAAATGAGATTAGTTTGGCAATGTGGGCGTTCAAACCCAGTGTACGCGGATGAGAGACTGAGTACTTTCTTGACCTACTCATAGTGTCTGGGAGGGTGAGCTGGACTTGAGAGCTGCATATGGTGGAAGTAGCGGTGGACAGGGCGGACTGAGAGAGGGTTGATGATGGTGATGGAGTTGGTGTTCTTTCTGATGGCCTAGAATCAGTCTTTCGTTGATATAACTGTGGGATTCCCTGACTGCTGTGGCCTTGCAGCGACACCTCAACATTTGCTGCTGTGCTAACCGGTGGGCTTACAGTGGGGGAAACAATGTAGCGTTGCTGACTACCTTCATTGTGATCAGTTGCACATGTGGCACTTGAGGTTTGGTGTTGTGTCCATGCTTGCAAGTGCATGCTGGTTAAATGTCTAAGCATGCAACTGGTATTCAAATTTTTCAGATTTTTCCCTCGGCTAAAGGTCTTTGCGCACTTCTTACAGATAACCTTTGCCTGATCATGAGGATTTTGTTCAAAAAAGTGCCACACTGCACTCTTCCTACATTGACAGATATTTTGCGGCCTAGCACACTGTGATCTTTTGACCCTCTGGACAAGCTGTCCAGCAACTCTTTTGATGTTTGGAACCTGTCTTTGGAGTGCTCCGGGCCTGCCAGATAACAGCTGTTGCGATGTCGATGTCTGCTGTGGATGCTCCTCATCTGAGCTATTGGAAGCAGCACCCTCTTCCCCCAATGGATGCCAATCTGGGTCAACAACTGGGTCATCCATCACCTCCTCTTCAATGTCATGTGCACCTTCCTCTGTGTCACCGTGTATGGTGGTATAGTGTGCAGGAAGGGGCACCTGAGTCTCATCAGGGTCAGAATCTGGCTCTGTACACTGCGAGGACAATGTAGTGCTCTGAGTGAATGTACCAGCAGAATCATCCATCAGCGGCTGTGCATCAGTGCACTCCATGTCAGATTCATCTTGGCCTGGGTAATTCACCATTTCACTTGATAATCCAGGCATGGTATGTGAAAACAGCTCCATGGAGTAATCAGTAGTATGGCCTGCGTCATCCTTCAATCTTGGTTGGGGTGAAGGACACAAGGAAAGGTGTGGTTCATGAACATGAGCCTCCAATGACGACTCAGTGCTTTTACTTTTTACAACTGAAGAAGAGGAGGCGATAGAGCTGGAGGCTGAGTCAGCAATGTAAGACAAAACTTTTTCCTGATGCTCTGGCTTTAAAAGCGGTTTGCCAACTCCTAGAAAACTAAGCGTTCGAGGCCTTATGTAGCCAGACGATGACGCAGGCTCAACACCTCCTGCATTCGGTCCTATTTTGCTCTTGCCACTACCATCAGATCCACCACCAACACCATCATTACCAGCTGCCAACCCCCGCCCAATTCCACGGCCTCTTCCACCAGCCTTCCTCATTTTTGGTAGAAATGTAGACAAAATCCAACAAACTATATAGTAATGTAAAACAAGGTACAAGGTGTCTATAGGACAGGGGAGATTTTGAATTTCTGCAGACACTTGTGGACACTGGACACTTTTGGATTGTGTGAGGCCCACTGATATCTGAGCGCTATGTCACAGGCTCGATGGCACAGCTGTGACAAAAGTGACTAGAGGATAAGTGAGATTTTGAATTTCAGCAGACACTTGTGGACACTGGACACTTTTGGATTGTGTGAGGCCCACTGATATCTGAGCGCTATGTGACAGGCTCGATGGCACAGCTGTGACAAAAGTGACTAGAGGATAAGTGAGATTTTGAATTTCAGCAGACACTTGTGGACACTGGACACTTTTGGATTGTGTGAGGCCCAATGAATATCTGAGCGCTATGTGACAGGCTCGATGGCACAGCTGTGACAAAAGTGACGAGAGGATAAGGGAGATTTTGAATTTCTGCAGACACTTGTGGACACTGGACACTTTTGGATTGTGTGAGGCCCACTGATATCTGAGCGCTATGTCACAGGCTCAATGGCACAGCTGTGACAAAAGTGACTAGAGGATAAGGGAGATTTTGAATTTCAGCAGTCACTTGTGGACACTGGACACTTTTGGATTGTGTGAGGCCCAATGAATATCTGAGCGCTATGTCACAGGCTCGATGGCACAGCTGTGACAAAAGTGACGAGAGGATAAGGGAGATTTTGAATTTCTGCAGACACTTGTGGACACTGGACACTTTTGGATTGT
Organism: Dendrobates tinctorius; assembly: GCF_039654945.1. Taxonomy (NCBI): domain Eukaryota; kingdom Metazoa; phylum Chordata; class Amphibia; order Anura; family Dendrobatidae; genus Dendrobates; species Dendrobates tinctorius. The sequence goes on from NW_027361676.1 coordinate 62,740,005, forward strand.
GTGAGGCCCACTGATATCTGAGCGCTATGTCACAGGCTCGATGGCACAGCTGTGATAAAAGTGACTAGAGGATAAGGGAGATTCTGAATTTCAGCAGACACTTGTGGACACTGGACACTTTTGGATTGTGTGAGGCCCAATGAATATCTGAGCGCTATGTGACAGGCTCGGTGGCACAGCTGTGACAAAAGTGACGAGAGGATAAGAGAGATTTTGAATTTCTGTAGACACTTGTGGACACTGGACACTTTTGGATTGTGTGAGGCCCACTGATTTCTGAGCGCTATGTCACAGGCTCGATGGCACAGCTGTGACAAAAATTAACTAGAGGATAAGGGAGATTTTGAATTTCAGCAGACACTTGTGGACACTGGACACTTTTGGATTGTGTGAGGCCCAATGAATATCTGAGCGCTATGTGACAGGCTCGATGGCACAGCTGTGACAAAAGTGACGAGAGGATAAGGGAGATTTTGAATTTCTGCAGACACTTGTGGACACTGGACACTTTTGGATTGTGTGAGGCCCACTGATATCTGAGCGCTATGTCACAGGCTCGATGGCACAGCTGTGACAAAAGTGACTAGAGGATAAGGGAGATTTTGAATTTCAGCAGTCACTTGTGGACACTGGACACTTTTGGATTGTGTGAGGCCCAATGAATATCTGAGCGCTATGTGACAGGCTCAATGGCACAGCTGTGACAAAAGTGACGAGAGGATAAGGGAGATTTTGAATTTCTGCAGACACTTGTGGACACTGGACACTTTTGGATTGTGTGAGGCCCACTGATTTCTGAGCGCTATGTGACAGGCTCCATGGCACAGCTGTGACAAAAGTGACTAGAGGATAAGGGAGATTTTGAATTTCAGCAGTCACTTGTGGACACTGGACACTTTTGGATTGTGTGAGGCCCAATGAATATCTGAGCGCTATGTGACAGGCTCAATGGCACAGCTGTGACAAAAGTGACGAGAGGATAAGGGAGATTTTGAATTTCTGCAGACACTTGTGGACACTGGACACTTTTGGATTGTGTGAGGCCCACTGATATCTGAGCGCTATGTGACAGGCTCGATGGCACAGCTGTGACAAAAGTGACTAGAGGATAAGGGAGATTTTGAATTTCAGCAGTCACTTGTGGACACTGGACACTTTTGGATTGTGTGAGGCCCAATGAATATCTGAGCGCTATGTGACACGCTCGATGGCACAGCTGTGACAAAAGTGACGAGAGGATAAGGGAGATTTTGAATTTCAGCAGACACATGTAGACACAGGACACTTTTGGATTGTGTGAGGCCCAATGAATATCTGAGCGCTATGTGACAGGCTCGATGGCACAGCTGTGACAAAAGTGACAAGAGGATAAGGGAGATTTTGAATTTCTGCAGATACTTGTGGACACTGGACACTTTTGGATTGTGTGAGGCCCACTGATATCTGAGCGCTATGTCACAGGCTCGATGGCACAGCTGTGACAAAAGTGACTAGAGGATAAGGGAGATTTTGAATTTCAGCAGACACTTGTGGACACTGGACACTTTTGGATTGTGTGAGGCCCAATGAATATCTGAGCGCTATGTCACAGGCTCGATGGCACAGCTGTGACAAAAGTGTCGAGAGGATAAGGGAGATTTTGAATTTCTGCAGACACTTGTGGACACTGGACACTTTTGGATTGTGTGAGGCCCACTGATATCTGAGCGCTATGTCACAGGCTCGATGGCACAGCTGTGACAAAAGTAACTAGAGGATAAGGGAGATTTTGAATTTCAGCTGACACTTGTGGACACTGGACACTTTTGGATTGTGTGAGGCCCACTGATATCTGAGCGCTATGTCACAGGCTCGATGGCACAGCTGTGACAAAAGTGACTAGAGGATAAGGGAGATTTTGAATTTCAGCAGTCACTTGTGGACACTGGACACTTTTGGATTGTGTGAGGCCCAATGAATATCTGAGCGCTATGTGACAGGCTCGATGGCACAGCTGTGACAAAAGTGACGAGAGGATAAGGGAGATTTTGAATTTCAGCAGACACTTGTGGACACTGGACACTTTTGGATTGTGTGAGGCCCAATGAATATCTGAGCGCTATGTGATAGGCTCGATGGCACAGCTGTGGCAAAAGTGACGAGAGGATAAGGGAGATTTTGAATTTCTGCAGACACTTGTGGACACTGGACACTTTTAGATTGTGTGAGGCCCACTGATATCTGAGCGCTATGTCACAGGCTCGATGGCACAGCTGTGACCAAAGTGACTAGAGGATAAGGGAGATTTTGAATTTCAGCAGACACTTGTGGACACTGGACACTTTTGGATTGTGTGAGGCCCACTGATATCTGAGGGCTATGTCACAGGCTCGATGGCACAGCTGTGCCAAAAGTGACTAGAGGATAAGGGAGATTTTGAATTTCAGCAGACACTTGTGGACACTGGACACTTATGGATTGTGTGAGGCCCACTGAATATCACAGCGCTATGTCACAGGCAGAAATTGGCTAGTGTATCACAAACTACAAGGTGTATGTAGAATTGGGCAGAATAGGAATCTCCCTAGAGTGCAGGTCTGTAAGAACGGAACATGTCCTCGTTTTATTCTCACAGAGTGACACACTGATAGCTTCACTGTGGCTGTGATAACAGCCGTTACACGGTACTGTGTGAGGAGCGTACACCGCTGTATGGTGTGAAAAAATGCACGCTCAGTACCTCGGCAGGACAAAAAAAAAAATTGGGATTGCTTTTAAAAGAGCAGTTTGCGGAGCAGTGGGTAAACAGCAATGCAGGAATGTCAGGAAGCCTTAGAAGGCAGACCAACAACCAACACCACTGATACACCACTATATAGCCTCCCCTTGCACTGCACACACAGTGACTGATGTGTTGTACAGGCAAAATCGCTAGCAGCAGAAGCAGTTTTTTTTTCTTCTCAGCAGGACAAAAAAAAAATTGGGATTGCTTTTAAAAAAGCAGTTTGCGGAGCAGTGGGTAAACAGCAATGCAGGAATGTCAGGAAGCCTTAGAAGGCAGCCCAACAACCAACACCACTGATACGCCACTATATAGCCTCCCCTTGCACTGCACACACAGTGACTGATGTGTTGTACAGGATAAATCGCTAGCAGCAGAAGCAGTTTTTTTTTCTTCTCAGCAGGACAAAACAAAAAATTGGGATTGCTTTTAAAAAAGCAGTTTGCGGAGCAGTGGGTAAACAGCAATGCAGGAATGTCAGGAAGCCTTAGAAGGCAGCCCAACAACCAACACCACTGATACACCACTATATAGCCTCCCCTTGCACTGCACACACAGTGACTGATGTGTTGTACAGGCACAATCGCTAGCAGCAGAAGCAGTTTTTGGTGTCTTCTTCCCTGCCTAACGCTCTCCCTACAAAATCAGCAGCAGCAGCAGCTTTCCCTATTCTGAGATCAGCATGAGTAACATGGCGGTCGGCGTGCACGCCCTTTTATACCCCCTGTGACGCCCCCCAAAGCAAGCCAATCACTTGCATGCCCTTCTGAAAGATGGTGGTGACCCGTGCCTATGTCATCACGTTGCCCACAGTGTCCGTGGATCCTGATTGGCTGAAAAAGAGCGCAAAACAAACTTTTGAAACGCGACTTTGGCTCGTAAGTCGCCGACCTCGTGGCCGACCTCATCCTAGGGTCGGGTTTCGTTTCATGAAACCCGACTTTGCCAAAAGTCGGCGACTTTTGAAATTTTTCGACCCGTTTCGCTCAACTCTACTTGGGACTATGGGATGGAGAATATGTATGATGGGTATATGGGCTTGGGACTATGGGATGGAGGATATGTATGATGGGTATATGGGCACGGGCCTATGGGATGGTGGAAAGTATGATGGGTATATGGGCATGGGACTATGGGATGGAGGATATTTATAATTTGTCATAACTAACCACAGTTAGCTACTATGCCCGGGCAGCGCCGGGCTCTTCAGCTAGTACATATATAAATGTCAAATTGTCACTGTATTTGTTAGTCTAATGAACTATTGCATCTTCATTTCCCCTCTTTTCTTGAGTTTCATTCTAAATCCATTATAGATATGAAGGTTTTGACTTTTGTTTATTTTGACTGGCTGCTGCTTACCTAGGTTAAAAGTATCATCATGTCCATTCCCACTGACTCTTACAGCACAGCACCATGCATGCGCTGCCTGACCTCCTCTGCTGGCGTGATATGCTGTGTGTTGCCCAGGTAATGTGTGTGAAGAAGTCTGTCATCCTGCTCATCGTCCTCGACACGCCCCTGTTGCGTCATCATAAGGGGTCGACCATCATACCTAGGTACTCTCCACTTTGCTGCTGGCAACTGCTAATTACATAAATGGAGCCCATGTTTTAATTTAGCCATGCCTCCTGACGAAGCTCAGTGCTAGTGAAACGCACGTCAAGGTGCCTGTGTGCTCCCCTCCTTGTTGTCCCATATACATCATTTCTTAAAGTATTAATGGCAGCTTACATTTGGGCATGCTTTATTCCATATAGCTTTAGTTTAAGCTTTCAGGTACTGATGGGTTTTAGCCTATATTCATTAATAGCCTATTAATTTCTATTATTACATAATAGACTCAGGCAGGTTTCCTGTGCTCTAGTTGCTGCCTGTACACAAGGGATCTATTTTATATAATTTTTTTTTTTTTTTTAAAACATGGCTGATGATTTATATTATAGGATATATATGGAGTGGTTTTGCAGGGGGAGTTTTGCCTTTTACACATCAGGGATTTCTTTTTTTCCAGCCTGTTACTTATGTGTATCTTTTTCGTTTAACCTTACTTTACTATGTTGTTATATTGTTTATTTATTTTTCAATAAACTTCATATATTTATTCTTTAATTTTGTTCTATTTTTTCTTTTTTTCTTGTGGGAATTTTCATTATTTAAAAAAAGTTCTTTTGGTTTTATATATTATTCATTTTGGGCTTTAGTAGCTTTTTTTGGAGAGTATTGGAGGTTGGAAAACTCTCTTTACAGTCTTGTGTTTCTTGCCACTGAACTCTCTCTCCTGTCCTTGCTGATCATGTCACTGAATGAAGGTCAATTTTAGGTAATGACTGCCCAAATCTAGGTAATAACTGCAGTAAATGTACAAAGGGGTCACATGTCGATGTAGAGTTTCATAACTACAGCTAATTATCCCAAACCAGGAGTGTGTAAGTCTTTTTCTCTCTCCTTTCACTTCCAAAATTTTCAGGTCCATTAACCCTCTTTCCGACATAGGGCATAACAGTATGCTGATGTCGGACTCCCTTCCTTTGATTTGGGCTCCAGAAGTCAGCACACATCTTTCCCGGGACATGTCAGCTGTTTTGAACAGCCGACATGTGCCCGCAATAGCCACTGATTGAATCGCGATCCACCCAAGGCTATTAACCAGTTAAATGCCACTGTCAAACTCTGACAGTGGCATTTAACAAATGCTTTCAGCAATTGTGCCGGAAATATGCACTCCAGTGACCCGCATCACGTGATTGCGGGTCACCGATGTGCTGGCATGACAACCTGAGGTCTCCTGGAGACCTCTATGATTGTAAGTGCTAGCTTGCTATGAGCGTCACGCAGTGGTTGGTGCTCATAGCAAGTGGTAAATCTACTTTATAAAGGAGATCTGCTCATCGCCTCTATGTAGCAAGGCCGATCGAGTTGTGGCAGTTTCTAGCCTCCTATGGAGACTATTACAGCATAGAAAGGTGTATAAAAAGATACAGTAACACTGTGTCTATAAGGATGTGTACAATTAGCCCCAGACCACGCTGAGGTTTTCTGAAAGAAAAAATGGTTAATTGCTGTAAAGTGGATATCCACACCTGAAAAGGAACTGGAGAAAAAGAGGAAGGAGGGTGATTTTTTGGTGCTGCAAAGTGTAGAAAAATTCACTTGAGTAGCCCCTGTGAAAGATACCTGTAATAAAAAAAATACAATAAAATCTTTTTCTCCAGTTCCTTTTCAGGTATGGATCTCACTTTATAGCAATTAACAATTTTTTCTTTCAGAAAACCTCAGCATGGTTCGGGGCTAATTGTACACATCCTTATAGACACAGTGTTACTGTATCTTTTCATACACCTTTCTATTTGTCCTTATCATATTTTAGATCTGCAGTATTTAATTACCAGCTGGGCTAAGTGCAATACTTAATGTGAGCTATTGCAATTGTGTTCTCTTGCATTGGATGTGGATGCGATTTTTACCCTGAAGTACTTTTTACTTTTTACTTTTTACAATATACCTTCATAAATGATATCTCCGCTACTATCTTTTCAAGTAATTAGAAGCTCTATGTGCGTGTTTCTACTATTATATCTTATACACATATTCAGAATCGCCCAATCTATCATTAAACAAAAAAGGATTAATCTGATTGATAAATGGCGTAGTGAGAAAAAAGTTAAAACGCCAGAATTACTTTTTTTGGTCACCGCAACATTGCATTAAAATGCAATAATGGGCGATAAAAAGATCGTATATGCACCAAAATTGTAGAATTAAAAACGTCAGCCCGGCACGCAAAAAATAAGCCCTCACCCAACCCAAGATCACAAAAATTGGTTACGCTATGGGTCTCGGAAAATGGCGGAATTTTTTTTAGCAAAATTTGGAATTTTTTTTCACCACTTAGATAAAAAAGATCCTAGACATGTTTGATGTCTATGAACTCATAATGACATGGTGAATCATAAAGGCAGGTCAGTTTTAGCAGTTAGTGAACATAGTAAAAAAGCCAAGCAAAAAATAAGCACGGGATTGCTCTTTTTTTTGCAATTTCACCCCACTTGGATTTTTTCTCCCGTTTTCTAGTAGGAAATGGAGTGATAGCCACATAATTTCAGAAGACCGGAGTACCTGCAATTCATTAAAAATATGCTATAATGAATTTTTTGGGAAAAATGCATCAAACCAGGTGAATTTAAATCTAAAAAAAAGTTTGATTGTCTCTACTCAGTTCCCATTCACTGAGTTGTGTTATTTCATAACGGCAACTTGACAGTATTTGTAGTGTTCTGCAAACTACATTGAGAGCTTCTGTCCTGGACTACTAGTTTAACATGCATAAGTTACATTACATTTCCTTAATTTATATTCATTGACTTTCTGGTGACTTTTTCAGTATCACCATTTTTTTATGCCCACTTCAATGTCGAGAGAGAAAAAAATCTATTATCAGAAACCTTAAACTTTTATACAATACAACATTATGGCAGAGGAAGAAAATAACAGAAGACTCAGAACTATCACACATGCTGTACTCCTTTTTTTTTGCTAGGTTAATTTGAAAATATGCTGTGCAGTAAAATTATGCTAGGAAGACATGACCTATATCAGTGGTTATATGGTTAATTTCTGTCTTTAATTGCAACTAATAGTCCAACATGTGCCTCATTAACTACTGTAAGTCCAATTTGCTTATACTAAGGTCAGCAAGAGCTAATTGCTGACTAAATGGTCAATACACCCAGCTTGTGGAAACTGTAAAATCACAGTCTCTACTTCTGTAGATGACAGGCAGAACAATAATACCCATTTAAATTGTCAAAAATCTTTGTTATTTTCTCATATCTGTAATTATTAATAGATGTAAAAATATGATCATGCATTATTAGTACAGATGATGTAATCAATTTAAAGTGAATCAAATGTGTGTACAATTTTTAGAATGAACCTGGCAAATGTAACCAATTTGTGGTTCAGTTGATGCCAAACTCCTAAAATATCAAAATATTGCATCAGTCAGGAAAAAATTGCATGACCTCGGTGCAGTTGGGCAGGCTTCCCCATAATACATTGCAGCTATCACAGCACATTAAATAGCACAGGTGATCAGAATTGACTATCATAGCCTGTATTAATGAAGAGATAGGAAATTCAGCAGCCATTTTTTGGGGAATCTGGATAGCTATACTGAAAAAAAATTGTACAGAAAGTGTGTGTAACAGCACAGCAGTGAAGAAAATTAGTGTAAGTGGAATAAAGAGTAAAAGCCCCGTCACACACATCGAGATCGCTAGCGAGATCGCTGATTTTGTGACGACACAGCGATCTCGCCAGCAAGATCGCTGTGTGTGACGGGGATCAGCGACCGGTGCCCCTGCTGGGTATCGCTGATTGTGCTCAATCGGCCTGGGCTATTTTTCGATCGCTGGTCTCCCGCTGGCTAGCACGCATCGCTGCATGTGGCAACGAGAGACCAGCGATCAGCGACGCTGGATGCTGGTTTCTAATGTAAATATTGGGTATCCAGGAGCCGGGGCTCCTGGATACCCACTGTTTACCTTGGAAACTGGCATACACGCTGGTTTCCTAGGTAAACAGCGGGTATCCAGGAATCACGCGGCTCTTAGATACCCGATGTTTACCTTGGAAACCAGCGTGTACGCTGGTTTCCAAGGTAAACAGCGGGTATCCAAGAGCCGCGGCTCCTGGATACCCTATGTTTACATTAGAAACCAGAGTCCAGCGTCGCTGGTCCTGATCGCTGGAGGGGCTGTCTTGTGACAGTTCACCAGTGATCAGCCTAACTATGTCCCAGCGATCCAATCATGTCGGATCGTTGGTGATATCGTAGGGACGTCGTTATGTGTAACGGGGCCTTAATACAAATGAAATTGCTAGGTAGAACAATAAGAAAGTAATTTAACTGTGTAATGCAGAACAACACAGGCGGCCACTGCTTTTTACGTAATTAGATTTACAGTGATGTATGATGATGTTGATGTGACTGTTTCTGCAGTTTAATCACATATTTGTTTTGCATTTGCAGAAGCAAGCTGATAATACTACTGAATGAAACAAAAAAACATTTAACTCTGTCACTACCTCACAAAATGTGAATGTCATACATGGAAGCACTGATTTTTTGCACACCTGTTTTATTAACCACACATACAGTGGCATGTAAAAGTTTGGGCAAAATTACTGGTATTCTGAACAGTTAAGCAAGTTGAAGATGAAATGATCTCTAAAAGGCCTAAAGTTAAAGATGGCATGTTTCCTTTGTATTTTAGACAAAAAATATATATGTTTTCATCTTTTACATTTTAAAATGTACAAAAAGGAAAATGGGCCAATGAAAAAGTTTAGGCACCCTGCTTGGTTAGTTCCTAGTAGCACCCCCTTTTGCAAGTATCACATCTTGAAAATGCTTTTTGTAGTCAGCCAAGAGTCTTTCAGTTCTTGTTTGAGGGATTTCCATCCATTCTTCCTTGAACAATTCTTCCAGTTCTGTGAGATTCGTGAGTCGTCTTGCATGCACTGCTTTTTTAGCACCTTTCTGACATCGGGCGTACATTTACGCCAATGTCGGACTCCCTCCCTTTGATATGGGCTCTGACGGTGAGCCCACATCTTTCCCGGGACATGTCAGTTGTTTTGAACAGATGACATGTGCCCGCAATAGCCTTGGGTGGAATCAAAATGCACCCGCGGCTATTAACCAGTTAAATGCCGCTGTCAAACTCTGACAGTGGCATTTAACAAGCGCTTCCGGCAATTGCACTGGAAATAAGCATACCAGCGACCCACGTCACGTGATCGTGGGTCACCGGTGTGTTGGCATGACAACCGGAGGTCTCCAGGAGACATCTATGGTTGTCAGTGCTCGATTGCTGTGAGCACCACCCAGTGGTCAGCGTTCATAGCAAGTGAGCAATTCTGCTACATAATGGCGAGCTGACCATCACCTCTATGTAGCAGAGCCGATCAGGTTGTAGCAGCTTCTAGTCTCCCATGGAGACTATTGAAGCATGCCAAAAGTAAAAGAAAAAGTTTTTAAAATTTTTTTTAAAAATATATATATAAAAGTTCAAATCACCCCCCGTTTGCCCCATTTCAAATAAAACAATAAAAATAAAATCAAACATACACATATTTGGTATCACCGTGTTCAGAATCGCCCGCTCTATCAATAAAAAAGGATAAATGGCGTAGCTAGAAAAAAAAGTCAAAATGCCAGAATTACGTTTTTTGGTCACTGCAACATTACATTAAAATGCAATATCGGGCGATCAAAAGATCATATCTGCACAGAAATGGAGATGCTACTGGTCTCGGAAAATGGTGCTTTCTTTTCTTTAGCAAATTTTGTAATTATTTTTCACCACTTACAGTTGTGGCCAAAAGTATTGACACCCCTGCAATTTTGTCAGATAATACTCAGTTTTTTCCTGAAAATGATTGCAAACACAAATTCTTTGGTATTATTATCTTCATTTAATTTGTCTTAAATGAAAAAACACAAAAATAATTGTCCTAAAGCCAAATTGGATATAATTCCACACCAAACATAAAAAAGAGGGCGGACAAAAGTATTAGCACTGTTCGAAAAATCATGTGATGCTTCTCTAATTTGTGTAATTAACAGCACCTGTAACTTACCTGTGGCACCTAACAGGTGTTGGCAATAACTATATCACATTTGCAGCCAGTTGACATGGATTAAAGTTGACTCAACCTCTGTCCTGTGTCCTTGTGTATACCACACTGAGCATGGAGAAAAGAAAGAAGACCAAAGAACTGTCTGAGGACTTGAGAAACCAAAATGTGAGGAAGCATGAGCAATCTCAAGGCTACAAGTCCATTTCCAAAGGCCTGAATGTTCCTGTGTCTACCGTGCACAGTGTTTAAAGCCCATGGGACTGTGGCTAACCTCCCTAGATGTGGACGGAAAAGAAAAATTGACAAAAGATTTCAACGCAAGATTGTGCGGATGTTGGATAAAGAGCCTCGACTAACATCCAATCAAGTTCAAGCTGCCCTGCAGTCCGAGGGTACCACAGTGTCAACCCGTACTATCTGTCAGCATCTGAATGAAAAGGGACTGTATGGTAGGAGACCCAGGAAGACCCCACTTCTTACCCCGAGACATAAAAAAGCCAGGCTGGAGTTTGCCAAAACTTACCTGAAAAAGCCTAAAACATTTTGGAAGAATGTTCTCTGGTCAGATGAGACAAAAGTAGAGCTTTTTGGGCAAAGGCATCAACATAGAGTTTACAGGAGAAAAAAGAGGCATTCAAAGAAAAAAACACGGTCCCTACAGTCAAACATGGCAGAGGTTCCCTGATGTTTTGGGGTTGCTTTGCTGCCTCTGGCACTGGACTGCTTGACTGTGTGCATGTCATTATGAAGTCTGAAGACTACCAACAAATTTTGCAGCATAATGTAGGGCCCAGTGTGAGAAAGCTCGGTCTCCCTCAGAGGTCATGGGTCTTCCAGCAGGACAATGACCCAAAACACACTTCAAAAAGCACTAGAAAATGGTTTGAGAGAAAGCACTGGAGACTTCTAAGGTGGCCAGCAATGAGTCCAGACCTGAATCCCATAGAACACCTGTGGAGAGATCTAAAAATGGCAGTTTGGAGAAGGCACCCTTCTAATATCAGGGCCCTGGAGCAGTTTGCCGAAAAAGAATGGTCTAAAATTCCAGCAGAGCATTGTAAGAAACTCATTGATGGTTACCGGAAGCGGTTGGTCGCAGTTATTTTAGCGAAAGGTTGTGCAACCAAGTATTAGGCTGAGGGTGCCAATACTTTTGTCTGGCCCATTTTTGGAGTTTTGTGTGAAATGATCAATGTTTTGCTTTTTGCTTCATTCTCTTTTGTGTTTTTTCATTTAAGACAAATTAAATGAATGTAATAATACCAAAAATTTGTGTTTGCAATCATTTTCAGGAAGAAACTGAGTATTATCTGACAAAATTGCAGGGGTGTCAATACTTTTGGCCACAACTGTATATAAAAAAGAACCTAGACATGTTTGGTGTCTATGAACTCTTAATGACCTGGATAATTATATTGGCTGGTCAGTTATAGCATTTAGTGAACCTAGTAAAAAAAGAAGCAAAAAAACAAGTGTAAGATTGCATTTTTTGCAATTTCACTGCACTTGGAATTTTTGTCACATTTTCTAGTACATGACAAGGTAAAATCAAAAGTACAACTCGTCCCACAAAAAAACTAGCCCTCATTTGGCCATATTGACAAAATCTAAAGGAGTTATGGCTCTGGGAAGGAGGGGAGCGAAAAACGAAAACGCAAAACTGAAAAATCTCCGGGGGTTAAGGGATTAAAGTCCAGCCAAATATTTTCAATGATGTTCAGATTAGGGGACTGTGAGGGCCATTGTAAAACCTTCAGCTTGCACCTTTTGAGGTAGTCTGTTGTGGATTTTGATGTTTATCCATTTCTAGAAGCCATCCTCTTTTCAACTTCAGCTTTTTTACAGTTGGTGTTTTGTTTGCATCAAAAATTTGTTGAAATTTCATTGAATCCATTTTTCCCTCTACCCATGAAATGTTCCCCATACCATTGACAGCAACATAACTCCAAAGCATGATTGATGCACCCCGATGCTTAATGGTTGGAGAGATGTTCTTTTCCTAAAATTATGTGCCCTTTTTTTTTCCACACATACCTTTGTTCATTGTGGCCATTGTAGCCAAAGAGCTCTAATTTAACCTCATCAGACTTGTTTCCAAAATGTATCAGACTTGTATTGCATTGGAAAGGTTTTCTTCTGATGACTGTTCCATGAATGCCATATTTGTGCAGGTGTCTCTCAACAATAGAACCAAGCAACGGAACTCCAGAGTCTGCTTAATTTTTCAGAAAGTACAACAGAATAAGGGTATCAGTCACTAGGGAGCGACAGGGAGGCGGTGAATGAGATATATTAAATGAGTGGTCCAATGCAGCTCCAGCCATAAACATCCAGTGGAGTATAGTATGCTAGGGAATGTGAATAAGTGGCCAAATGAGCGCTATGAATACAAGGACAAAGCAATAGTTTCTTTAGCCCACATGTTATTGGTCACGTTCTGATTTCTACTTGCATTTAAACCATGCCGCCCCTCACCCTGGACACGCCCCTGGAAGAAGCAGGCAGCGAAACGCACGTCGTGGTGAGGGGACGCTGGACAGCACTCTCTTATAGCGGTAATTATACAATTTTCTTTTGCTCTGTGCATACTGGCATTTTCATGATTAGGATGTTTTGCCTTTACATAGTGTCTGTGTTATTATACACGGTTTTGCAGCACATATGCCATTAGCTTACTGAGTGATTTTCCTTATATTGTTGGGGAGGGACAATTTTTTCATCTAGTTTGGACATCAACCATGGTCTTTGACAGTATGGAATCAGGATTGTATTATTTGATATGATTATTGACATGTATTGTCAATAATCCAGGGGAAGAGTCTTGAGGAGATCATTTGCATATTCCCAGTGCCTTCTGGGATAAGTGAAGAGTCTCCGCAAGCTCAACGATCACTGGGTTTTGGTCGTTGCAGCTGAAAAGAGGAAATCGGAAAACCAGGGGAAGAGTCTTGAGGAGATCATTTGCATATTCCCAGTGCCTTCTGGGATAAGTGAAGAGTCTCCGCAAGCTCAACGATCACTGGGTTTTGGCCGTGGCAGCTGAAAAGAGGAAATCGGAAAACCAGGGGAAGAGTCTTGAGGAGATCATTTGCATATTCCCAGTGCCTTCTGGGATAAGTGAAGAGTCTCCGCAAGCTCAACGATCACTGGGTTTTGGCCGTTGCAGCTGAAAAGAGGAAATCGGAAAACCAGGGGAAGAGTCTTGAGGAGATCATTTGCATATTCACAGTGCCTTCTGGGATAAGTGAAGAGTCTCCGCAAGCTCAACGATCACTGGGTTTTGGCCGTTGCAGCTGAAAAGAGGAAATCGGAATTTTGGCTCATCTTTCATCGTTTTTAAGAAATCTCAAGATGGAAGAGGCCAGGAGCCATTTGGTGAGCTGCATTTCTTGCTACATGTTCACAGACTTACCAGTGGAAAAGCCAAACTTCACATGCCACAAATGCAAGCTTGTGTCCCTGTTGGAGGAAAAGTTGCAAAATCTCGAAGAGAGGTTAGCTACTTTGAAGATCATTAAGGAAGGTGAAGAGTTCTTGGACAGCGCAGAATTATCTCTTCATGTTACAGAAAGAGAAGAAATCCGAAGTGCACCTGAAGAAACAGAGGAATGGAGTCAAGTGACCCAGAGAAGCAGGAGGATCAGGAGGCAGTCAGCACCCATACTGCTCAGGAACCAGTACCAGGCTCTTACGCAGGAAAACGATGAAGAAATACATCAGGATAAGACTTTGCCAACAAACAGCAACCTTGTACGCCTTCAGAGTCCTCCTGGATGGAGAAAGAAAAATGTTGTGAAGAAGAAACGGAGAGTGGTGGTCATGGGGGATTCCCTGTTGAGAGGAACGAGGCCGCTATCTGCAGACCGGATATAACTTCAAGAGAAATGTGCTGTCTTCCAGGTGCAAAAATTAAAGAGGTGTCTGACAGGATATCAGGACTCTTCAGACCTACAGATGACTACCCATTCCTGCTACTACATGTGGGGACAAATGACACCGAAAGAAATGACCTGGAAACCATCTGCAGAGACTTTGAAGACTTAGGCAAGAAAGTGAAAGAACTGGGAGTGCAGGTGGTCTTCTCTTCCATCCTCCCAGTGGATGGCCATGGAACAAGGAGGTGGAATATGATTCTGCAGGTGAACAACTGGCTACGTCGATGGTGCCGTCAGCAACGATTTGGATTTTTGGATCAAGGAGTGAATTACTTATATGATGGACTACTTGCTAGAGATGGGGTGCACCTTACGAAGACTGGAAAGCATGTATTTGGAAGTTGCCTCACTACACTTGTAAGGAGAGCTTTAAACTAGAATAACATGGGAAGGGAAGCAAAAGACCAGAAAAAGCCATACACCTGACAAATGCTATTGAGAACTCTGCTATTAGAAGTGGAAAGGAAGAACAAAGACAAAAGAATCTAATTAATAAAAATATTGGAGAAAGAGAAACAAATCACAAACTAAAATGTTTCTATACTAATGCACAAAGCATGGGCAACAAACAAGGAGAATTGGAACTACTAACACAGGAAAAGAAATATGATGTCATTGGAATCATTGAAACTTGGTGGGACAATACACATGATTGGAATACAAGACTAGAAGGATACAACTTATTTGCAAGAAACAGACTTGATAAACGAGGAGGTGTCGCATTGTATGTTAGAATCGCGTATATCTGCACAGAGATTGAAGCTTCAGAGACTGGGAGTTCTGTGGAAACTGTTTGGGTAAGAATACAAGGACAGAACAATGGAAAGGACACCATTGAAGGCATTTACTACAGGCCGCCTGTGCAAGCTGAAGATATGGATGAACTCTTTATGCATCAAATGGCCATGTTCTCCAAAAAATATGACATAGTTGTCATGGGAGATTTCAACTATCCAGACATTTGTTGGGAATCTCTCTCAGGCAAAACTAACAGGTCAAGGAAATTCTTATCCTCTCTTGCTGACAACTTTATCTTCCAAAAGGTAGGGGAGAAAACAAGGGGAACTGCTACCTTGGATCTAATCCTTATAAACAGGGAGGAAATGGTTGAGGAGGTAAAAGTGGCTGGGACCCTAGGATTTTCAGGGATTCAGAAAGAGAATTGGAGGAATCCAATGGCTGGATATCCTTAAAGACAAAAATGTCCAGGAAGGATGGGAAATCTTGAAAAATGAAATTCTCAAAGCACAGTTGTTAACAATTCCGAAAAGAGGGAAGAATAGGAAGCATTTAAGGAAACCAGGATGGATGAACACAGAACTTAAGCCCATGCTAAAAAGGAAGAAAAAAATGTTTATAAAATGGAAAGAGGGAGGCATATCTAAAGAAGAATATAATGCTGTCTGCAGAACCTGCAGGGCACAAATCAGATTAGCTAAAGCTGAAAATGAATTGAGGCTTGCAAGAGATGTCAAAAGCAATAATAAATGATTTTGGGGATATGTCAAAAGTAAAAGAAAAGTCAAAGATGCTATAGGATTTTTACAGGATGAAAATGATGAAATGGTAAGACAGGATGTTGAGAAGGCTGAACTTTTAAATTCCTATTTTGCATCTGTTTTCTCTCAGAAAGGAAATGTAACATCAACTGTTCTTCACTGTCCTATTAAGGGAATAGAAGAATCCAGGATATCTATAAACAGAAAGATAGTGAGGAAACACTTAGCTAACCTAAATGAATTCAAGTCTCCAGGTCCAGATGAATTACACCCCAGAGTACTGAAGGAGATAGCAGAAGAAATTTTTGAACCCCTCTCCATAATCTTTGAAAATTCTTGGAGAACAGGAGAAGTGCCAGAAGACTGGAGAAGAGCAAATGTTGTTCCTATCTTCAAAAAGGGGAAGAAGGTGGACCCAGGCAACTATAGGTCGGTGAGTCTGACTTCTATACCAGGAAAGATCTTTGAACAAATTATTAAACAACATGTATGTCAATACCTGGATAAGAATGAAGTGATTAAACAGAGTCAGCATGGGTTTGTAACTAATAAGTCATGTCAGACTAACTTAATTTCCTTCTATGACGGTATCACTGATTGGGTGGATCAAGGAAATGCTGTAGATATAGTATATCTTGACTTCAGCAAAGCATTTGACAAAGTATCTCATACAATCCTTATTGAAAAAATGACTAAGTATGGAATGGACAAGGCAACTGTTAGGTGGATTCATAACTGGCTTAGTGATCGGACCCAAAGAGTGGTCGTAAATGGCTGCACATCCAGTTGGAAGAATGTTTCAAGTGGGGTACCACAGGGCTCTGTCCTGGGCCCTGTATTGTTCAACATCTTTTTCAACGATTTAGATGAAGGAATTGAGGGTAAACTAATTAAATTTGCTGATGACACAAAGCTAGGAGGGATAGCTAATACTAGAGAAGAGAGAGAGAGAGGATTCAAAAAGATTTAAATAAACTGGAGAAGTGGGCAGCAACTAACAGAATGGTTTTTAACAGGGAGAAATGCAAAGTACTACATCTGGGCAATAAAAATGAATAAAGCATATACAGAATGGGAGGAATAGGGCTAAGTGACAGCACATGTGAAAAAGACTTGGGTATACTAATAGATCACAAACTGAATATGAGTCAACAGTGTGATGCAGCAGCAAAAAAGGCAAATGCAATTCTAGGATGTATTAACAGAAGCATACAGTCTAGATCACGTGAAGTCATTATTTCCCTCTACTCCTCTTTGGTCAGAGCTCATCTGGAATATTGTGTCCAGTTTTGGGCACCACATTTTAAAAAAGACATCAACAAACTGGAGCAAGTTCAGAAAAGTGCGACCAGAATGGTGACCGGTCTGCAAACCCTGTCTTATGAGGAAAGGTTGCAGGATTTGGGAATGTTTAGTTTGCAAAAGAGAAGACTGAGAGGAGACTTAATAGCTGTCTACAAATATCTAAAGGGCTGTCACATTGTAGAAGGATCAACTTTATTCTCATTTGCACAAGGAAAGACTAGAAGCAATGGGATGAAACTGAATGGGAGGAGACACAGATTAGATATTAGAAAAAACTTTTTGAGTGATCAATGAGTGGAACAGGCTGCCACGAGAAGTGGTGAGTTCTCCTTCAATGGAAGTCTTCAAACAGAGGCTGGACAGACATCTGACTGGGATGATTTAGGGAATCCTGCTTTGAGCAGGGGGTTGGACCAGATGGCCCAGGAGGTCCCTTCCAATTCTACAATTCTATGATTCTATGATTGGTTCACACATTTTTTTTTGTCCTGATTGTCTATAATTCCTCCTCATGATGATATTTTGAGTGTTTTATGGTGTCCCCTAAACGGCATTATGCTTTTGTCATTTTAGAATTTTTGAATAAAATGATTTTTTAACATTATTGGGATCTCTTCTTTGTTCCATGCTATACTCATGGGATTTGTGTTATATAATTATGAATTGACCCTGGAACGTGGACTTTCATTTTGTCCTGATTCACCCCTTAATGTTTTTGATCTTTACCTTGACCTTACTGAATTTATCAGGAAGTTGACCGTAGCATCACATTCTGATTGAGGGTAAAAACAAATCTGATGCCTTAAAACCAAATATATCTCATAATGCAACAGATCCCTTACACATGTTGATCCAAATACTTCTTCAAGTAGTTTTTATACACTTCATCATAAGAGTTCTCACATTGAGACATTTCGACAATTGATTTTTAAAGAAGTTTGTTTATTTTCTGCCATTTGCAAGAAGGTTGGTAACCTAAGTACTGGGGAGATAGCAACCATCAAGTCTTTGAGGGAGAATAGTGACATCATTATTAAAAAATGAGGACAAGGGGGTGGGGTGGTTTTAATGAATGAATGGTATATTCAAGAGGGGCTGAGAATATTGGGGGATGGTAGTTATTATCACAAATTGGATCATGATACATCCACTGACATCTTTCTGGAATATACTTTGTTCATCAAGGGAGCCCACTCCTTAGGTATTTTAAATAAGAAAGAGTTTAAGTTCATCAATATCTCCCAATTCAGATTCCCCTTTTTTTACTTTCTTTCCAAAGTTCATAAAAATCCTTTGAATCCCCCGGGCTACCCCATCATTTCTTTGATATTGTGTTCCTAGCGCTCCTTTGACCGTTTATTCACATTCTCCTAATTTTTCAAAAAGGTCTTTTGCAGTCAATTGGGGATTCTTATTTGCCTCCTTAGCAATCCTAAGAACACTGAAATTTTCTTGGTATTCCAGACCTTATCCACTGTTCCTGTTAAATGCCATTTCTTAATTACATTTCAAACTGAGGACAGGGCAACTTGAAAACACTTTGCTATCTTCTTATAACCTTGTCCTGCTTTTGGGGCCTTATATCATTCTCATTTTCAGTGCTACGCAGCTGCTCAGAAGAACCCATAACTGCTGTTTTTTAGCAAAAGGTTAAAGGAGGCTGGGCTTTTATAAAGTTGGGAAATTTGCATTACCTGGCCTTTCCTAAAATGATAATGAATTAACCATATCCCAACAGGATAATTAAGGTCTGAAACCTTGGTCAAAGTTTCTGAGCACCCAAATCTCCAAGGGTGCCCAACTTTTTGTATTGGCACATTTTCCTTTTTTGTAAATTTTAAAATGGAAAAGATGAATATATGTATATAAAGATGCAACATTTTTTGCCTTAAATACAAAGGAGATGTGTCATATTTAACTTTAGGTCCTTTAGAGACCTTTAGAGACCATTTCACCTATAATCTTGCTTAACTATTCACAATAATATTAACCCCTTATCATAACTTTTTTTAATTTTTTGGTCAAAATGGCCATGTGGGGGCTTCTTTTTTGTGGGACAAGTTGTACTTTTGAGCGACACTTTATTTTTAAACATATTGTGTACTGGAAAATGGAAAAGAAATTCCAAGTGCGGTGAAATTGCAAAAAAAGTGCATTTCCACACTTGTTTTTTGTTTTGCCTTTTTACCATGTTCACTAAATGCTAAACATGTCTAGGTTCTTTTTTATTTAAGTAGTGGAAAAAAAATCCAAACGTAGGTAAAAAAAAGTGCCATTTTCCGAGACCTGTAGCATCTCCACTTTTTGTAATTTGGGGATGAGTGAGGGCTTATTTTTTGTGCACTGAGCTAACATTTTTATTCACACTATTTGGGTATATATACAATCTTTTGGTTGTAGTATTATTCTGACTCTTCCTGCTGGCTGCGAAATCCCAAGTGTTCTAACTATCAGCTTCTTAGATAATTGTGTAACTAGTACTTACACCACCAGGCATCCTCAGTAGTTTTAACTCCACTAGCAATGCAACTGTAGAAAGACCAGGAGAAATTATGCTGTTTTCTTCCAAAATCTGGTATTAGTTTACAATGGACAGTAGATAAAAAGGAGTAATCTGTACAGGGGAGTACACATGTGTCTTGAGTAATGGCTGCTGTAGGCTAAATTGAAGAAGAAGGGAGGAGCAACCTAATACAGAGCTCAACTACAGGAGAGACATAGGGATAATTTTCACACAGTCCAATTCTACCTAGCAGCAACAGGAATTGTGCTGATAGGACGAAAAAACTAAACACAAAGAAATATACATTACAGGTTGCTCCCATTTGTGGGACACAACAAGTACAGTATACTTTTCTTTGGTCAATAGCTATATGTTTATATTTGAACCATGGTGTTATGGTGTGCACTTGTTTTTTAGTCTTAATTGATATACTGTATGTATACTCCATTCAAATACTAAAATCTATTGCAGCTATTTTTTTTTTTATTTACCATGTATTTCACAATAAAAAAAACTAAACCATGGCATTTGGCAGTAAGAATGTGGGAGTTAGAAGTAAAAGCACTACCAATGAAACCAGTCATCCATTAGTATTACCAAAATTTGGCTACACTTGTCCTTATTTGCTGATATATTTTTGGGGAGGACAGTGAATTATCAGTTTTATTCAGTGTTTTGCATAGTTTGTCTCCTCTTCCACCTTAACAATTAACCATTTCAAAGGAAAACTTTTAATTTCATCAATCGTGGTCTTCTATCTCTCCTAGTCCAATAAGTCAGAGCACTCCAGACGCTAACGCAGTATTAATTTCTTCAAGTTGATGCACTGGATAAAAATTGTCAGTGTTTGAACTTTAATTAGATGGGGTGGAGGAATTGGAGGGCATGTTGCAAATGTTTAGATGTGTTTGTGGTGGAAGTAGCAAAGAAAAGAATACCAATTCCCAATATATCCCCACATAAGAGCCACCATGTCCATGACCAGCAGCTAGTAGAAACTGATCTTTTGAATGGATGTAAGCTCCTCTCTTTATCCATGATGAAACTGACCTCATCCTTTAATGACATCAACTACTCATTAACCTGATCTGTTTCTCAGAATCAGTCCACCAGACCATCTCCATAGTTATTGTGATCATCATCATCATCATAATTTTTGAATTGTCTGGAAATTTTCTCAGTGTGGGAAATATCCAGAATTTATGGTCCTACTTCCTGATTCCCAACATTTGAGAGCCACTTTCACCTTAGGCGATCCTACCACTACAGCTGCCAGTAAGTGCACTACAGTAGCACCAGTATTATGATACAATAAATTAATAATTTGATGGCCCATAAGGACATAAATTCCTGAAATTCAGGCACTGCATTTATAGCTTAATAATGTCTATATGAGGCAGTGTTTCTAAAGGATTCATTAAAAATGCCAATATTAACTATCAATATTTAGTATTAGAGGTATATAGATTTGATGTCAGCACCAAAGACAATAATTCTGGACCCAGGAAGAGTAAGTAATTCTTAGTTTGTTTGAAGTGGTCAATGGGGCCTACATGTCTTTCTTTCTGTAATAATTTTTAAAAACATGTAAATAATCTTGCACTCGAGTAAAATGGAAAAATTTTAACTTTTAATTTCCATTAAAAATAAACAAAAACACTGTGCAAAGTCTATATTCAGTTATGAATTTTAATTAAAGGATCTCTCTCTCTCAAAAGTTTTAAACAGGTTTGGAAAAAATACTGCAAAGTAAGGATACTTTAAAAAAAAGAAAAATTGTTGGAATGCTTTTATCAATTAAAGTTCCAAGTGAGTAAACAAAATACAGCTCCAAGGGCGCAGTTAGACATCAGTATAAATTGGACCAAGGTCAGACTGCACTGCTCGGACTGGCCGCAGCACTCCTGAAGTGAGCGTGAGAGCTACAGAGAAAGGTCGGTAGAGCCAATGGCCAGTTCATGCATTGCTATCCGATCTCAGTCCGATTGATACAGCAGTCTAACTGCACCCTTAATCAAGTAAATAATTGCTAGGACCACTCTTTGCTTTAAAAAAAAAATGAAACGCACGTTGAGGCTGAAGGCATAGATTCCTACAGTGGAGGCTATGGGAAAGATGTGTTTGCAGCATAGTATATGTTACCTTTTGTCCTCTTAAAGTGATAAGCGCCTAATTTCTTTGTTTGTGTTATGCATCTCTTCAATTTGGATCCATCACTCTATGTCTCTATAATTTAATATTATCTACTAATATCACTTATTGGCACCACATAATTTTGGTAATTTAAGATGTTGAATGTTGCTTTCCTCAGGGAGGTATGCATACACATGGGGTCACTCTCTGTATAAGCACTTGCACTTTGATTTATTATGCTGCTGCACATTGCTCTTCCTGTCCACTAAAATACTAGTGGTCTCTGTGTTTTACATCTGTGCACTCAATCATTCATTTTGTCAATCAAATTTATTTTTTATTGCTATTTTTCTTTTATGTATGATATGCTTTTGAATAAACTTCAATATATTTTATTTGGGACTTTTTGTGCTCTATTTTTTTCTGTGTTTTCATGTTCCTGTGTCTGTCTTGGTGAGCAGCTAAGTGAGTCGAACATCCACAAGTGGTGTTTTGGATGCAGGCAAAAGTTCCAGGAACACAGGTAGCATCTGTGTAACATCCAGGGCCAAGGAAACCTGGAAAACCAACGTCATGCCACACCAGACCATCATAGATTATCTTGCCAAGCTGCAGGATAAGATGGCAAAAATAATGCCTATCGTGAAGGAGCATCTTCTCCATGCAAAGGAGGCACAGGCAAGTGTGTATAAATGGTCAGCGAGGCTGAGGCAGTTCCAGCCCAGGGACCTCATTCTAGTGCTTATCCCTAAAGGGGAGAGCAAGATCCTAGTGAAGTAGCAAGACCCGTAGGTCTTGAGGTAGTAGAGAAACTGGGGGAGGTTAATTACAAGGTATACCAGCCAGGCTGAAGGAAGTTTCACCAAGTCTATCATGTGAACTTGCTCAAACCCTGGCAAGACCGGGAATTGCTGGAAACCCATTGCCTTGGAACCAGTCCCAAAGCCACAGTGGACAATGTCACCATTACAGAGTCTCTAACGAAGGCCCAGAAGCAACAGCATCGAGAGCTGTTGCAGCGGAACCGTGACCTGTTCTTGGAGCTGCCAGGACATACGAAGGTGGTAGATCGTGACGTATTGACAGAATCACATGTAATGGTGAACCTATAGCAATGAATCCGTATAAGAAGAATGCCACAGCATACCTCAATAGCATTGTGGTCTTTAGCCCTGACTGGGCTAGTCATCTGCCAAAGGTACAAGCAGTTCTGGATGCTTTAAGAAATGGAGAGTTCACATCAATACAAAAAAAATGTGCCATAGGGAATGAAGAGGCTTAGTTTCTAGGTTATGTTGTAGGGAGGAGCAAAATTAAGCGGCAAATAAACAAGATTTAGGAGATTCAAAAGTGGCAGCAACCACTTTCCAAGAAGCAAGTAAGAGCCTTTCTTGGAATTGTGGGGTATTATTCAGCAATTCATTCCAAGTTTCGTCATAATCGCTGCTCTATTGACTGATCTTCTTAAAGGTACCAAGTCAATGATAATTAAATGGACTGATGATACAGAGATGGCATTCCAGGAGCTGAAGCAGGCTCTGTGTAAACATATGGTTCTGGTAGCGCCAGACTTCAGCAGAGAGTTCGTGGTCCAGACGGGTGCGTCAGAAGTCGGCTCAGAAGCCTTGCTGTCTCAGGAAGTAAATGGAGAAAAACATTCCATCCTGTATCTGAACCGGAAGCTCTTGTCATACGAGAAGAACTATGCCATCATCAAGAAAGCGTGTCTAGCCATAAAATGGGCTGTGGATACATTGAGGTATTATCTACTAGGCTGAATGTTCAACTTGCATCAGACCATGTCCCTGTAAGATGGTTAAGGGAAAAGAAGGGTAAGAATGCCTGGGTGACTAGGTGGTTCTTAGGCCTCCAGTATTTCAGGTTCCACATAGAACATAGAGCCAGGAAGTTACACGGGAATGCAGATGCCCTCTCCTGAATTCTCTGTTTAGGGCCAGAAGGTGACAAAGCTCCCAACTTCGGGCAGAGGGGGAACAATGTGACAGGGTCACTGGCGCTGTATGTGAGGGGAGATATGTGTTGCAAAGTTTGCTATGCTGCATGATGTGAAAGACGTACGTTTTCCTTCATAATGATATTTGCTGAGAGAAGTCCACTGGTTATATAGGTCCTGCTTTCATGGTGGATAAGTTAGAGAAGGATGGGATGCCTACCTACCATATCTCCAATTCCAGGGTGTGGCTGGAGGGAGTTAAATGTCCAGCCAGTGTTTTTTTTCTGTCTGTGTTGTTTGGAGGGAGGAAGCCTTCAGACTGAGCTCCAGTGAGAGCTACCATATATGTTTGTCCCAGAAGGTGGGAGCCATAAGGGGTAGGCCTTTATATGGACTTTTTTCATTTGAGACAGAAAGGCTGTTTTCTGTTACTGAAGCAATAAACCACCAAGAGACTTTAACCAAATGTGTTCCTGTGTCTGCCTCAGTGCACAGCTAACTGAGCCGACCTTCCACAACATATACAGTAATACCTTGACTTACGAGTTTAATTTTGTGATTGAGATATTATCTCAATGTGCTTGTATATCAAATTAAATTTCCCCATTAAAATGAATTACAATGCTATTCCAACCCCCCAAACACCACACCAATATTTTTTTAAGTAAGAAAATTTTAATTTATTAATCACAAATACAGTAATATACAGTATGAAAAACTGTTACTCGTGTAATAAACTATTGTACTGTACTTTTGTTGTTTATTGATAATTTATTTTTTATATATGTTTTTTATATATAACTTCACTTAATCATCTTCACTTAATCATCTTCTTCACTGACTTTTGCCTTTTTTGCCACACTTTTCTCGCTTTTATATATAAAGATATTTACATATGGAGTCAGCACTATAAATCATAAAATAATGTTCTCATAAATAAATAAAGCAAGTAAGAAAAGGGCCATATATAAAGCAAATATTGAACCTTAACCCCTTCATGGATGGAGCCTATTTCATTTTTGCTTTTTCATTGTTTGCTCCCTTTCTTCCTAGAGACATAACTTTTCAGTCAATATGGCCATGTGAGGGCATGTTTTTTGCGGAACGAATTGTACTTTTTAATAACACCATTGGTTTTAACATATCATGTACTAGAAAATGGGAAAAAGATTCAAAGTGTGGTGAAATTGTAAAAAAAAATTTGATCCTACACTTGTTTTTTGTTTTTTTTTTTTCTCCTGGTCATTATGAGTTCAGAGAAGCCAAACATGTCTAGGTAATTTTTTATCTATGTGGTGAAAAAAAAATCCAAACTTTGTTTAAAGAAAAATTGCACAATTTTCCAATACCCGCAGCTTCATTTTTCGTGATCTCGGGTTGGGTGAGGGTTTATTTTTTTTGTGCCGAGCTGACGTTTTTAATGATACTATTTTGGTGCACATACGATCTTTTGATCACCGGTATTGCATTTTAATTCAATGTCGAAATGACCAAAAAAGCATAATTTTAGCGTTTTGACTTTTTTTCTCGCTACAGCATTTAACGATCATGTTAATCCTTTTTCTATTGACAGATTGGGTGATTCTGAATGCAGCAATACCAAATATGTGTATGTTTGATTTTTTTATTGTTTTATTTTGAATGGGGAGAAAAGGGTGTGATTTGAACTTTCATATTTTTTTATTTTTTTATATTTTTAAAAACTTTTTTTTCCATGGGAGACTAGAAGCTGTCATAACCCAATTGGTTTGCAACATACAGGCGATGATCAGATCACCTGTATGTAGCAGATTTGCTGACTTGCTATGAGCACCAACCACCGGGTGTCGCTCATAACAATTCAGCACTGACAACCATAGAGGTCTCCAGGAGACCTCTGGTTGTCATGCCAACCCACTGTTGATCTGCTATCACATGAAGGGGGTTACCGGTGTGCGAATTTCCGGCCCGATTGCCAGAAGGGTGAGTTAAATGTCGCTGTCAGAGTTTGACAGAGGCATTTAATGGATATATAGCCATGGGTGGATCACGATTCCACCCACGGCTATTCCAGGCACATGTCAGCTGTTCAGAACAGCTGACATATCCCAGGAAAGATGTGAGCTTAGCGCTAGAGCCCACATCAAAGGGATTGAGTCCGACTTCGGTGGAAATTTACACCCAATGTTGGAAAGAGGTTAAAGCCAACACTCCAAAGAGTCAGAGAGTGCACATAATAGTGCAGTATACTGTACCTTGCTGCACATGTGAAATAACGTACTGCCAAAGAAAAAACAGCAGAAGCATAAACACAAAAATAACAATTATCCTATGTACAGCTCCATGTCAGATGCATGCAGTGCTAAAAATAGAGTCCACCCCAGTCAAATGATTCACAAGAAAAGATCAAAAGTGCAACTGACAGAGAAACTCACTTTCTTAGGACCGTGTTTGATTGCTCGTTCGTTACTCAGATCTCGGCTCACATCATAAAACAGCAAATCAACCGAATGAAAGCTCGAATTTTGAAAATTCATAAGTAGATGCACTCTTTAGTCAAGGTACTGCTGTATATAATTACAGTGGGGGAAAATAGTATTTGATACACTGCCAGTTTTGCAAGTTTTCCCAACTACTAAGAATGGAGTGGTCTGTTTTTTATATCATAGATGCACAACTATGAGAGACAGAATCTTAAAACAAAATCCAGAACATAAGATTGTATGATTTTTACATAATTATTTTGGATTTTATTTCACAAAATAAGCATTTGATATAATTGAAAAACAACATAATATTTGGTACTTAAACCTTTGTTTGCAATTACATAGGACAGACATTCCTGTAATTTTTAACCAAATTTGCACACAATGCAGCAGGGATTTTGGCCCACTCCTCCATTCAAATCTTCTCCAGATCTTTCAAGCTTTGGGGCTGTCTCTGGGCAACATTGAGTTTCAGCTCCCTCCAAAGATTTTCTATTGGATTCAGGTCTGGAGACCTGAATTTATACCATTTTCTTTGAGATTCATTTACATAGTGTTCACATCTCAACATTATTAGCAGTGGGTCATTAGCAAAATTCATAGGTCTTCACAATGCCCTATGAGCTTGCTTTGAAAAATACAAGCAATATTCATGGAACATATGGTCTACTGATACAAGATCTCTGTAAGTGTACAAGAATATTAAAATTGCATAGTGTGTAATACAGGAAAACTAGTCCGCAAAGTGTGAGATATGTAAGCCTCCATGTCTATTTCTAAAGATACATCACAAAGATTGATATGTGACCTTAGAAATGTACTTTTGGTTTGCTGGATTTTTTATATGTTAAATATAATATTAGAAATTTTAGACTTTAGATTATTGATACGATATTGAGGTGTCACATTTTCAGTTGTTGAGCAACATTAGGTTTTTACATTAGGTTATAAAGTGCATATATACATAGATAGAATATATATACAGTGGGGCAAAAAAGTATTTAGTCAGTCAGCAATAGTGCAAGTTCCACCACTTAAAAAGATGAGAGGCGTCTGTAATTTAAATCATAGGTAGACCTCAACTATGGGAGACAAACTGAGAAAAAAAAATCCAGAAAATCACATTGTCTGTTTTTTTTTCATTTTATTTGCATATTATGGTGGAAAATAAGTATTTGGTCAGAAACAAAATTTCATCTCAATACTTTGTGATATATCCTTTGTTGGCAATGACAGAGGTCAAACGTTTTCTGTAAGTCTTCACAATGTTGCCACACACTGTTGTTGGTATGTTGGCCCATTCCTCCATGCAGATCTCCTCTAGAGCAGTGATGTTTTTGGCTTTTCGCTTGGCAACACGGACTTTCAACTCCCTCCAAAGGTTTTCTATAGGGTTGAGATCTGGAGACTGGCTAGGCCACTCCAGGACCTTGAAATGCTTCTTACGAAGCCACTCCTTCATTGCCCTGGCGGTGTGCTTTGGATCATTGTCATGTTGAAAGACCCAGCCACGTTTCATCATCAATGCCCTTGCTGATGGAAGGAGGTTTGCACTCAAAATCTCACGATACATGGCCCCATTCATTCTTTCATGTACCCGGATCAGTCGTCCTGGCCCCTTTGCAGAGAAACAGCCCCAAAGCATGATGTTTCCACCACCATGCTTTACAGTAGGTATGGTGTTTGATGGATGCAACTCAGTATTCTTTTTCCTCCAAACACGACAAGTTGTGTTTCTACCAAACAGTTCCAGTTTGGTTTCATTAGACCATAGGACATTCTCCCAAAACTCCTCTGGATCATCCAAATGCTCTCTAGCAAACTTCAGACGGGCCCGGACATGTACAGGCTTAAGCAGTGGGACACGTCTGGCACTGCAGGATCTGAGTCCATGGTGGCGTAGTGTGTTACTTATGGTAGGCCTTGTTACATTGGTCCCAGCTCTCTGCAGTTCATTCACTAGGTCCCCCCGCGTGGTTCTGGGATTTTTGCTCACCGTTCTTGTGATCATTCTGACCCCACGGGGTGGGATTTTGCGTGGAGCACCAGATCGAGGGAGATTATCAGTGGTCTTGTATGTCTTCCATTTTCTAATTATTGCTCCCACAGTTGATTTCTTTACTCCAAGCTGGTTGGCTATTGCAGATTCAGTCTTCCCAGCCTGGTGCAGGGCTACAATTTTGTCTCTGATGTCCTTTGACAGCGCTTTGGTCTTCACCATAGTGGAGTTTGGAGTCAGACTGTTTGAGGGTGTGCACAGGTGTCTTTTTATACTGATAACAAGTTTAAACAGGTGCCATTACTACAGGTAATGAGTGGAGGAAAGAGGAGACTCTTAAAGAAGAAGTTACAGGTCTGTGAGAGCCAGAAATCTTGATTGCTTGTTTCTGACCAAATACTTATTTTCCACCATAATATGCAAATAAAATGAAAAAAAAACAGACAATGTGATTTTCTGGATTTTTTTTTCTCAGTTTGTCTCCCATAGTTGAGGTCTACCTATGATGTAAATTACAGACGTCTCTCATCTTTTTAAGTGGTGGAACTTGCACTATTGCTGACTGACTAAATACTTTTTTGCCCCACTGTATATATACATTTTTCATATTGTGAGTGCTTTTTATGTTCTCTTATTCAGCTATTTAAAAAGCACTTTTCTTTAATGTTCATTTTTTCCAAGTAGAAGCATTTAGCCATCAATTGCTTGTACATAAAGCAGAGCTTGAGTGTTCCTAGGAGACACACATGGAATGATTACTTCACTTCATGTGCATATGCCTTTTAATGGCTCAGAAGTATAATACATCTAAGCTCTGAAATGTGTTCTATAACACATTGCTTAATTTAATAAATAAGATTAGATGAGAATAATAATTTATTTATAAATTATGTAATTCAAATTGAAAACAATCAGCATTTTCATAAAAAAGTAAAAAATAAATTAATCAAGGCTGATGAGGGTCTTCTGATGAATACTATGAAATTTAGAACAATTATTTAATAGGATTTGCATTTTAGACATAAGAAAAACAAAGAAATGGTCTACACGCGCTTTAGCTGGCTGCGTGGCACAAACTCCACCCATCTGTGTTAAGCCTAAAGCCACGTAAGTATATTTCACAATTGAGTGATCGTTTGAAGGAATCACAACCACATGGCCTGCAATGAGTGGACGCAACCATTAGGCACGCGGCCTATAGATTTGCAGATCTACCCATCGCACATGCACTTTGAGTTAAGTTTCCTGAATTTTACATGTCACTATGAATTTGAACAATTTGCAAATCAATTCATGAGAAACGCAAAAGGAATACTGTGCAAGAAATGTGTCTGGGCCCCTTTTTATGGTGACAAAGCTACAGATATATATATATATATATATATATATATATATATATATATATATACAGTTGAAACTAGAAGTTTTACATACAGTGGGTATGGAAAGTATTCAGACTAGGGTTGATTGAATAGACTCGGATAAGAGCTTATCCGAATAGCTATAGCGCTTACCGAATAGCAGCATCAGGAACTCCAGATATCTGGAGTAAAGTTGAGCGAAACGGGTCGGTCAAATTCAAAAATCGCCGACTTTAACTAAAGTCGGGTTTCGCTGATCGAAACCCAACCATAGCGTGAGGTCGGCCATGAGGTCGCCGAGCGCCAAAGTCGCATTTCAAATAATGCTTCCAGCGCCTTTCCTCAGCCAATGATGGAGGACGCACACTGTGGCCAACGCGATGACATGGGCAGCGGCCACCACCATCTTAGAGAAGGGCATTGAAGTGATTGGCTGGCTTTGTGTGGCGTCACAGTTGCTATAAAAGGCCGTGACCGCCAACCGCCATCTTACTTCTGCTGATCTTAGACTAGGGAGAGGTGCTGCTGCTGATTCTGAATAAGGGAGAGTGTTAGGCAGGGAAGAAGAAAAAAAATTGCTTCTGCTGATAGCGCTTTTCACTGTACAGTTAGTGTGCAGTGAAAGGAGAGGATTTTTGTTGTGTGCAGCAGCGCTGGTGGTGACTAGGCTGCCTTTTAAGGCTACCTGATAGCTGCATTGCTGTGTGAACACTGCTGTTCAAACTGCTTTTTTCAAAGCACTCCAACTTTTATTACTTTGTTCTGGTGAGTTACCGAGCGTTCATTTTTTCACACACCGTATAGCAGTGTATGCTCCTCACACACTACCGTGTACTGTCTGTATCATGGACAATTACAAGCTATCTGTGTGTGACTCTGGAAAAACAAACTGAGGAGATTTTCCATTTTTCCAGACCTACACCTTATAGAGCTGTCCACTTTTCTAACAGTTTCGTATATCTGCTGTTTGATCATGGTCAAAACTATACAGAGACAGCGTGTGTCACTCCGTATAAAAATAGACGGACATTGACAATTTTCCATACAGACACCGTATAGCGGTCTACGCTCCTCACACACTACCGTGTACCGGCTGGTATCACGGACAAATACAATCTATCTGTGTGTGACTCTGGAAAAACAAACCAAGGAGATTTTCCATTTTTCCAGACCTACATCTTATAGAGCTGTCCACTTTTCTAACACTTTCGTATATCTGCTGTTTGATAGCGGTCAAAACTATACAGAGACAGCGTGCGTCACTTCGTATAAAAATAGACGGAGACTGACAATTTTCCATACAGACACCGTATAGAGCTGTCCGATTCTCAAACAGTTTTGTATATCTGCCGTTCGCATTACAGTCACATCTATACAGAGCCAGCGTCTGTGTGTGACACTCTGTAAATACATATACTGAGTTGTTAATTACACAAAAAACATATACAGCTGTACACGTCTGATACAGTTCCATATATGTGCTTCTTGGATGATGGTCAAATTTATACTGAGAGAGCGTCAATGACTAACAAAATATATACGTAGATATAATTTTTTTAATACACCTTACACAGCTGGACGCTCCTCATACAGTACCATCTCTCTGCTGGTATTTTTGGTACATTTTCCCAAACATGAGGAAGTATGGTAGACGAGGCCGCGGACGTTGGCAGGGGGGCGCAGCTGGTACTGATGGTAGTGGTGCATCGGCTGGTTCTGGCAAAAGCACAATAGCAACTAAGGCATGAGGTGTTGAGCCTGCGTCATCGTCTGGCCCAAGAAGACCTGTAAGGTTCCCTTTTCTTGGAGTTGGAAAACCGCTTTTAAAGCCGGAGCATCAGGAACAGGTTTTGGCGTACATTTCCGGAACAGCCACCAGCTCTATTGCTTCCTCTTCTGAACGTTCGAAACCTGCAAGCACGGAGTCGTCAGTGCAGGGATCTGGTCAGGAAAAACACCTTTCCTTGTGTCCTTCACCCCCACCAAAAGTTAAGGATGCAGCAGCCCACACTTCAGATTACTCTATGGAGCTCTTTTCACATACCATGCCTGGGTTATCCAGTCAAATCCTGAATTCCCCAGTCCAAGATGAATCTTACATGGAGTACACTGATGCACAGCCACTGCTAGATGATTCTGCTGGTACATTGACCCAGAGTACTACATTGCCCTCGCAGTCTACTGAGCCAGAATCTGAAGCTGATGAAACTCAGGTGCCCCTTCCCACATACTATACCACCTTACAAGGTGACACAGAGGAAGGTAAAGAGGAAGGTGCATATGACTTTGAAGAGGAGGTGATGGATGACCCAGTTCTTGACCCAGATTGGCATCCATTGGGGGAAGAGGGTGGCACTGGCAATAGTTCAGATAAGCAGAAGGATCCGCAGCAGGCATTGACATTGCAGCAGCGGTTATCTGGCAGGCCCATAGCTGTCCAAAAACGTGGACAAAAAACGAAAAGAGTTGCAGGACAGCTTGGCCAGATGGTCAACTTAGCACAGCGTGCAAGGCCAGAAAATGTATACCATAGTAGGAAGAGTGCAGTGTGCCACTTCTTTGTCCAAAAGCCAACTGATGAGGCAAATGTTATCTGTAAGAAGTGCGGAAGGAAATTTAGCCAAGGTAAACAACTCAGAAATTTGAATACCTGTTGCATGCTTAGACATTTCATCAACATGCACTTGCAAGCATGGACAGACTACAAAACCTCAGGTAACACATGTGCACCTGCTCCAAATGAAGTTAGCCAGCAACGCTCCATCGCTTCCCCCACTGTAAAATCACCGCCACCGTTAAGCACACCACCAGCACTAAATGTTGAGGTGTTGTCGCAAGGCCAAAGCACTCAGGGAATCACAATGGTTTTGCAAAACAACACTGAATCTAGGCCATCACCATCAATACCATCACCAACCCCCTCTCACTCCGTCCGCTCCATCGCTACTTCCCCCATATGCAGTCCTGCAGTCCTGCTCACCCTACCAGACACTCTGAGCAGGACAAGAAAGTACTCATCCTCTTATCCGTGTACACTGTGTTTGAACACCTACATTGCCAAACTAATTGCATTAGAGATGATGCCCTACCGTTTGGTTGAAAGCGAAGATTTCTGCGAGCTCATGGCCTAAGCAGTCCCACGCTATGACTTACCCAGTCAGCACTTCTTTTCTTGAAAAGCCATCCCAGGATCCACCTGCATGTGAAAGACTGCATTGTCCATGCACTCAAGCAATCAGTGAGAGGAAAGGTGCTCTTCACAACAGATGCATGGTCCAGTAGGCATGGCCAGGGCCGTTACGTGTCCATCACTGTGCACTGGGTTAATGTGGTGGATGCAGGCTCCACAGGGGACTGCGGTGGTGGAACTGTGCTGCCTAGCCCACAGTATAGGATAACGTTGGCTGTAGGCTTTCAACCCTCCTCCTCCATAAGAGAAAGCTCATCCACAGAGCGCAGTCGCACAAGCACTCCATCCGCAGCTGGCAGTGTTGCACACGAGGTGTCCCACTATTGAACAGCTAGTGGTAAGCGTCAGCTGGCTGTGTTAAAGATGATGTTTTTGGGAGACAACAGACACACCACGGAGGTACTGGCCGACTACTTGCAGCGACAAACTGAGTCATGGCTGGGCAGTCTACATCTTGAGCCAGGCACGGTAGTCAGGGATTACGGCCATAATTTTGTGGCAGCCATAGCCCATGCAAAACTCCCACACATACCTTGCCTGGCTCACACTTTGAATCTGGTGGTGCAGTACTTCCTTAATAATTATCCAGAGTTAACATCCCTGCTCCATAAGGTGCGAAGACTGTGCTCGCATATCCGTCGCTCAAACGTCCACTCCGCTCATCTGCAGAAGCTGCAACGATTGCTCCACCTCCCCAAACACCGCCTAATCATAGACGTTGCAACAAGGTGGAACTCCACCCTGCACATGGTTGAGAGGCTGTGCGAACAGGGGCAGGCTGTAATGCATTTGTGGGAGGATACACAGGCAGGCAGTTTGAGGTAAGACATGGAATTGTCGGGTGTGCAGTGGTCAAAGCTGAAAGACCTCTGTAAAGTCCTTCAGTGTTTTGAGGAATGCACACAGCTGGTAAGCGCAGATGATGCCATAAAGGCATGAGCATCCCACTTATGCGTCTGCTCATAGAATCATAGAATCATAGAATCATAGAATCGTAGAGTTGGAAGGGACCTCCTGGGCCATCTGGTCCAACCCCCTGCTCAAAGCAGGATTCGCTAAATCATCCCAGTCAGATGTCTGTCCAGCCTCTGTTTGAAGACTTCCATTGAAGGAGAACTCACCACTTCTCGTGGCAGCCTGTTCCACTCATTGATCACTCTAACTGTCAAAAAGTTTTTTCTAATATCTAATCTGTGTCTCCTCCCATTCAGTTTCATCCCATTGCTTCTAGTCTTTCCTTGTGCAAATGAGAATAAAGTTGATCCTTCTACAATGTGACAGCCCTTTAGATATTTGTAGACAGCTATTAAGTCTCCTCTCAGTCTTCTCTTTTGCAAACTAAACATTCCCAAATCCTGCAACCTTTCCTCATAAGACAGGGTTTGCAGACCGGTCACCATTCTGGTCGCTCTTTTCTGAACTTGATCCAGTTTGTTGATGTCTTTTTTAAAATGTGGTGCCCAAAACTGGACACAATATTCCAGATGAGGTCTGACCAAAGAGGAGTAGAGGGAAATAATGACTTCACGTGATCTAGACTGTATGCTTCTGTTAATACATCCTAGAATTGCATTTGCCTTTTTTGCTGCTGCATCACACTGTTGACTCATATTCAGTCTGTGACCTATTAGTATACCCAAGTCTTTTTCACATGTGCTGTCACTTAGCCCTATTCCTCCCATTCTATATATGCTTTTTCCATTTTTATTGCCCAGATGTAGTACTTTGCATTTCTCCCTGTTAAAAACCATTCTGTTAGTTGCTGCCCACTTCTCCAGTTTAATTAAATCTTTTTGAATCCTCTCTCTCTTCTCTAGTATTAGCTATCCCTCCTAGCTTTGTGTCATCAGCAAATTTAATCAGTTTACCCTCAATTCCTTCATCTAAATCGTTGATAAAGATGTTGAACAATACAGGGCCCAGGACAGAGCCCTGTGGTACCCCACTTGAGACATTCTTCCAACTGGATGTGCAGCCATTTACGACCACTCTTTGGGTCCGATCACTAAGCCAGTTATGAATCCACCTAACAGTTGCCTTGTCCATTCCATACTTAATCATTTTTTCAATAAGGATTGTATGAGAGACTTTGTCAAATGCTTTGCTGAAGTCAAGATATACTATATCTACAGCATTTCCTTGATCCACCCAATCAGTGATACCGTCATAGAAGGAAATTAAGTTAGTCTGACATGACTTATTAGTTACAAACCCATGCTGACTCTGTTTAATCACTTCATTCTTATCCAGGTATTGACATACATGTTGTTTAATAATTTGTTCAAAGATCTTTCCTGGTATAGAAGTCAGACTCACCGGCCTATAGTTGCCTGGGTCCACCTTCTTCCCCTTTTTGAAGATAGGAACAACATTTGCTCTTCTCCAGTCTTCTGGCACTTCTCCTGTTCTCCAAGAATTTTCAAAGATTATAGAGAGGGGTTCAAAAATTTCTTCTGCTATCTCCTTCAGTACTCTGGGGTGTAATTCATCTGGACCTGGAGACTTGAATTCATTTAGGCTAGCTAAGTGTTTCCTCACTATCTTTCTGTTTATAGATATCCTGGATTCTTCTATTCCTTTAATAGGACAGTGAAGAACAGTTGATGTTACATTTCGTTTCTGAGAGAAAACAGATGCAAAATAGGAATTTAAAAGTTCAGCCTTCTCAACATCCTGTCTTACCATTTCATCATTTTCATCCTGTAAAAATCCTATAGCATCTTTAACTTTTCTTTTACTTTTGACATATCCCCAAAATCCTTTATTATTGCTTTTGACATCTCTTGCAAGCCTCAATTCATTTTCAGCTTTAGCTAATCTGATTTGTGCCCTGCAGGTTCTGCAGACAGCATTATATTCTTCTTTAGATATGCCTCCCTCTTTCCATTTTATAAACATTTTTTTCTTCCTTTTTAGCATGTGCTTAAGTTCTGTGTTCATCCATCCTGGTTTCCTTAACTGCTTCCTATTCTTCCCTCTTTTCGGAATTGTTAACAACTGTGCTTTGAGAATTTCATTTTTCAAGATTTCCCATCCTTCCTGGACATTTTTGTCTTTAAGGATATCCAGCCATTGGATCCCTCCAATTCTCTTTCTGAATCCCTTAAAATCTGCCTTTCTGAAATCTAACCTTGACGTCTGAGTCTTCACAGGTCTTCCGCCTCTAGTTATCCAAAATTCTAAAATAGCATGGTCGCTACCTCCTAGGGTCCCAGCCACTTTTACCTCCTCAACCATTTCCTCCCTGTTTATAAGGATTAGATCCAAGGTAGCAGTTCCCCTTGTTTTCTCCCTTACCTTTTGGAAGATAAAGTTGTCAGCAAGAGAGGATAAGAATTTCCTTGACCTGTTAGTTTTGCCTGAGAGAGATTCCCAACAAATGTCTGGATAGTTGAAATCTCCCATGACAACTATGTCATATTTTTTGGAGAACTTGGCCATTTGATGCATAAAGAGTTCATCCATAGCTTCAGATTGCACAGGCGGCCTGTAGTAAATGCCTACAATGGTGTCCTTTCCATTGTTCTGTCCTTGTATTCTTACCCAAACAGTTTCCACAGAACTCCCAGTCTCTGAAGCTTCAATCTCTGTGCAGATATACGCGTTTCTAACATACAATGCGACACCCCCTCCTCGTTTATCAAGTCTGTTTCTTGCAAATAAGTTGTATCCTTCTAGTCTTGTATTCCAATCATGTGTATTGTCCCACCAAGTTTCAGTGATTCCAATGACATCATATTTCTTTTCCTGAGTTAGTAGTTCCAATTCTCCTTGTTTGTTGCCCATGCTTTGTGCATTAGTATAGAAACATTTTAGTTTGTGATTGGTTTCTCTTTCTCCAATATTTTTATTAATTAGATTCTTTCGTCTTTGTTCTTCCTTTCCACTTCTAATAGCAGAGTTCTCAATAGCATTTGTCAGGTGTATGGCTTTTTCTGGTCTTTTGCTTCCCTTCCCATGTTGTTCTAGTTTAAAGCTCTCCTTACAAGTGTAGCAAGGCGACTTCCAAATACATGCTTACCAGTCTTCGTAAGGTGCACCCCATCTCTAGCAAGTAGTCCATCGTATAAGTAGTTCACTCTGTGATCCAGAAATCCAAATCGTTGCTGACGGCACCATCGACGTAGCCAGTTGTTCACCTGCAGAATCTTATTCCACCTCCTTGTTCCATGGCCATCCACTGGGAGGATGGAAGAGAAGACCACCTGCGCTCCCAGTTCTTTCACTTTCTTGCCTAAGTCTTCAAAGTCTCTGCAGATGGTTTCCAGGTCGTTTCTTGCAGTGTCATTTGTCCCCACATGTAGTAGCAGGAATGGGTAGTCATCTGTAGGTCTGAAGAGTCCTGATATCCTGTCAGACACATCTTTAATTTTTGCACCTGGAAGACAACACATTTCTCTTGAAGTTATATCCGGTCTGCAGATAGCGGCCTCAGTTCCTCTCAACAGGGAATCCCCCATGACCACCACTCTCCGTTTCTTCTTCACAACATTTTTCTTTCTCCATCCAGGAGGACTCTGAAGGCGTACAAGGTTGCTGCTTGTTGGCAAAGTCTTATCCTGATGTATTTCTTCATTGTTTTCCTGTGTGAGAGCCTGGTACTGGTTTCTGAGCAGTATGGGTGCTGACTGCCTCCTGATCCTCCTGCTTCTCTGGGTCACATGTCTCCATTCCTCTGTTTCTTCAGGTGCACTTCGAATTTCTTCTCTTTCTGTAACATGAAGAGATAATTCTGCTCTGTCCAAGAACTCTTCACCTTCCTTAATGATCTTCAACGTAGCTAACCTCTCTTCGAGATTTTGCAACTTTTCCTCCAACAGGGACACAAGCTTGCATTTGTGGCATGTGAAGTTTGGCTTTTCCACTGGTAAGTCTGTGAACATGTAGCAAGAAATGCAGCTCACCAAATGGCTCCTGGCCTCTTCCATCTTGAGATTTCTTAAAAACGATGAAAGATGAGCCCAAATTCGCACGCCTATCGGCGCGCGGTTTTTTTCCGATTTCCTCTTTTCAGCTGCAACGGCCAAAACCCAGTGATCGTTGAGCTCGCGGAGACTCTTCACTTATCCCAGAAGGCACTGGGAATATGCAAATGATCTCCTCAAGACTCTTCCCCTGGTTTTCCGATTTCCTCTTTTCAGCTGCAACGGCCAAAACCCAGTGATCGTTGAGCTCGCGGAGACTCTTCACTTATCCCAGAAGGCACTGGGAATATGCAAATGATCTCCTCAAGACTCTTCCCCTGGTTTTCCGATTTCCTCTTTTCAGCTGCAACGGCCAAAACCCAGTGATCGTTGAGCTCGCGGAGACTCTTCACTTATCCCAGAAGGCACTGGGAATATGCAAATGATCTCCTCAAGACTCTTCCCCTGGTCATGCAAAGTTTGATTCACATTAAGGATCTGGTGTCTGCAGCAGAGGAGGAACAGGAGGAGGGAAGCCTTGCTGACAGTCAGCCATTGTCTGGTCAGGGAACTGTCCTGGACGAGGTGGAGGAAGAAGAGGAAGAGGAGGAGAAGGATGAGGGGGATGATTATTTTGGGCAGGAGGATGCTTCTCAGGGGGCAAGAGAAAATGTTGGCGTTCCAAGGTCAGGTACAGTGTTTGTGCGTGACTGTAGGGATGTGGATTTGCCAGAAAGTTCTCCTCCACCCTGAAGTGGCAGTGCATTATTGACACCTGGAACATTGGCCCACATGTGCGATTATGCCTTGCAGATCCTAAAAAGGGAACCCAGCATTGCCAAAATGATGAAGGATGATGACTACTGGCTGAAGTGGCGTTGGAGACAGGGGTTTAATGACCATGTTGGGAATGATTTCTCAAGTACTGCTCACACTACTGCTAATGCTGCATCGATTAAAAGTGACAAGAGACAGCAGTTGTCAACTATGGTTACAAACTACTTCTCCTCCCATATTGATGTTCTCCCTCACACATCATTCCCCTTTGACTATTGGGCCTCTAAACTGGACATCTGGCCTGAATTGGCACACTATGCCTTACATGAGCTCGCTTGCCCTGCTGCTAGTGTGTTATCTGAAAAAGTTTTCAGTGCTGCTGGATCAATCCTGACAGAAAAAAGGACCCGTCTGTCGACCCAAAATGTTGATGATCTAACCTTCATGAAAATGAACCATGCATGGGTTTCAAAGGATTTTGTCTCACCTTCCCCTGATGACTCATAGGTTGCCAGAAAACTGCCTCGCTTTTGTCCTCTTCCTCGGACTTGCCAAATTCCGCCATTTGCAGCAGCTGAATGTCCAGCCTACACATCAACATATGCCGTTTTTTAAACCTCCCTAACTGGGCTGCCCACCCCCAAGTGCTGGGGTCAACACCTGGCGCACCCGGGCAAGTGCCGTTGCTCTGAACAGGTGGATGGACCCACTGATGGTCGATGGCAATGGCATAGGGTCCCTCATAGTACAATACAGTGTCTCTGATGGTGGGGGGGCTAACTTGCTGTCAGACACACCAGCGTACTATGAGGGGCCCTGCGCCAGTACCGTCACCCACGAGTATGCCCCCCCTGCTTGGTCATGGCCACAGCACCTGCAAGTTGCAATACTTACCTCTCCCTGCTCCTCCGCTGTGTAGTCTGGACAGTTAAATCCTTCATAGGGATGGCCACTAGAAATTTGGTGTATTGATCGATGATGGTTAAGATGTAGCTATGGCCTGTCCTGCTGGCCTCTACCTTCAGATGACCAATGGCTACCATTTGTAATGGACGTCAACTTACAACCGGATGCAGTGGTGCTTTATGACCACCTTTCGCAGTTGTGATAGTCACAAACGTGTAACATTCCTGCCAGCATTTTTCAATGTCTTCTCTCATGCCAATCCAATAGAATCGCTTACAGCCTGTGGCTTCTGTCTTTTGTACTCCAAAATGACCAGACACATCATGATAGACAGTGAGGACCATGTCTACATCTCTCCCTGTGATCACAATTTGATGGAGACGAGTAACGGTGATGTGATCCACGCTACTGCGATAAAGCAATCCTTTCTTCACAAAGAACCATTTTCGCTGTCTCCACAGACATAGTAATTGAGGGTCTGCATCGCCTCTGCAACATCTTTTGGGAGGTTTTCCCACGATGAGTAATTCCCAAATTTCTGCTAACACTCGACTTTCCGTCTGTACTTGTATCCATGAAGTTTCCAGTAGCAGAGAGTCTGGGCTGGCTTACTGAGATTGAAATATATACAAAGATTTAAAAGTACCACAACACTGTATACTGTTGTACGCTTCAAATACCTTTCCTTTTTCTACTTTTTTAATTCTGGTGTAATACGTAGTGAGACTGTGAGTGTCTGACTCCGGAAGTAGACGGAAATTTACAATTACCCCTGGACGGGATACGCCTGGTATGTGCTGATACAGTACCTTTGTTCAAAATTTTTTATTATGGTATCATCCATAGTGAGTGAGCGCCTTCTATATATACGGTGTGTCATG
The DNA here is from genome assembly GCF_039654945.1 of Dendrobates tinctorius. NCBI lineage: Eukaryota > Metazoa > Chordata > Amphibia > Anura > Dendrobatidae > Dendrobates > Dendrobates tinctorius. Next base: position 62,780,225 of record NW_027361676.1, read on the forward strand.
CCGGCCATACTGCTTGCGCTGCATGATCCCCATTGTCATGCCTGTCATGCCTCATTGTCCCCAGTTCCGGGTCCCTGCAGTCGCCCCGCGGGTCTCGCTGTGTGCACACGCACCTCCTGACTGTTATGCTGCAAGATCCCTGGGGCAGTGTGCACACGCACCTAGTGACTTTTGTGCTCCAACATGCCTGGATCAGTGTGCAAGCACACCGAACTATCATGCCTGCCAAGTCTGGTATGCCGCATGACTCCTGGAGCAGTGTGCACATGCACTGAACTATCATGCCTGCCATGTCTGGTATGCCGCATAACTCCTGGAGCAGGGTGCACATGCACTGAACTATCATGCCCGTTATGTCTTATGCAGCAAGACCCCAGGAAGCAGTGTGCACACGCACCTCATGACTGTTGTGCTGCAAGATACCTGAAGCATTGTGCACGCGTGCCTCATCTCATGGCTGCCTGCCATTGCCAGTGCGCATGTGCGTTTTACCTCATGGCTACACGCTGTTGCTGTGTGACCAGCCGTCTCTGCTCTGCCTGCAGCAATCCTCTCTGTGTTCCTGGACTCCCTGATCATGTGACCTTTCCTATATTCCAGCACAGTCTGATCCAGCAATTCTTCCTATGGTCCTGGACTCACTGATCATGTGACCTTTCCTATGTTCCAGCACAATCTGCTCCAGCAATTCTTCCTATGGTCCTGGACTCCCTGATCATGTGACCTTCTCTATGGTCCAGCCCAGTCTGATCAAGCTATCCTCTCTATGATCCTGCCCCATAAAATGCTCCATAGATTATGCCCCATAAGATGCCCCATAAAATGCTCCATAGATTATGCCCCCATATGCTGCTGCAATTAATAAAAATAGGCATACTCACCTTTCGTTGCTGGGGGCCAGGTGCCGGTGTCCTGAGCACGCGGCTCAAGGCCCCTGAACCTGCGATATTCACCTGTCCCAGGTCCATCGCTGCGCCCGCTCTGTCTTCCGGGTCCTCTGTCAGTGACTGTTCAGGCAGAGGATGCACACTAACTACGTCATCGCACCCTCTGCTGCCTGAACGTCACTGGCAGAGAATGCGGAGGACAGAGTGGGCGCAACGATGGACTAGGGACAGGTAAATATCGCATATACTTACCCCCTCCTGGCACGGTCTCTGCAGCCCCTGTGTCTCTGGTAGCTTTTCCTTCAGCAGTCATGTGGTACTGCTCATTAAAGTAATGAATATGCGCATATTCATGACTTTAATGAGCGGTACCATGTGACCGCTGAAGGAAGGAATGGGAGAAGCAGGGGGACTGCAGAGATGTGCCAGGGGTAAGTATGATCTCTGACACCCCCCTCCCCCGCCGACCTCCTGTATATGACTCGCGTATAAGCCAAGAGGGGGACTTTCAGCCCCAAAAAATGGGCTGAAAATCTCGGCTTATACATGAGTATATACGGTATGTATTCTATCTAATCTATTCTAACCTGTCACTCCATGATATTACTGTACGTGGCACCTGAAATGCTGGCTTTTATTCTATCTTTTACTGAATGTTACCGACTTTTTACGATTTTAATAAAAATGCTTTTTACCAATCATGAATCCGAATGTACCATATTAGTGCGGAATTTATGTTTGGCGATCGTTTTCCGAACATATTCGCTCATCTCTCTTCTCCACCACCTCCATCATTTTCCTCTACACCACCTCCATCATTTTCCTCTCCACCACCTCCATCATTGTCCTCTCCACCACCTCGATCATTGATCTCCCCCACATCCCCATCATTGAACTCTTCACCACCTCCATCATTGTCCTCTCCACCACTTCCATCATTGTCCTTTCCATCATTTCAATCATTGTTCTCTCCCACCACCCCATCATTGCCCTCTCAATTACCTCCATCATTGTCCTCTCCACCACCCCAATCATTTTTCTCCTCCCCACCTCCATTATTGTCCTCTTCACCACCACAATCATTGTTCCCCCCACCACCCTCATCATTGCCCTCTTCGCCACCTCCATCATTGTCCTCTCCACCACCCAAATCATTGTTCTTCCCACCACTCCCATCATTGTCCTCTCGACCAACCCAATCATTGTTCTCCCCAACCACACCCATCATTGCCCTTTCACCAACCTTCCATCAATGTATTGTTAAAAAAACACACACCACCATTCACCTCTCCATCCGTTTCCCCGCAGCATCATTGTCACATGCAGCTTTCTTTCTGACACAGGTGTGCTGCATGCTGACATCTAAATGTGTGTGCCCGTGTCAGACAGAAAGCACCAGGCACTAAGCAGAGGATGGATCCCTGCAGCTCCGCTCCTCTGCTATTTTGTCCTGTAGGCAGCGGAGCTGGCGGGATTGCTCCCTGCCCACTGCAAGTGAGAGAAATCTGGCCATGGGCCCCTCAGAGCCTCAGGGCCATTTATTCAGGCCAGATTGCTCTCATTATTGCTGCCCTGCAGAGGCCCCCCTCCACCTCCTGGCCGCAGTACAGCTGCTTTGGCTACACCGGCGGTATGTCTGCCACTGCTGTGCATCACTTTACATAGTGCTGAAGACTGCAATAGTCAGACAACAGTCTCAATATGTCAGATGTGATCAGATGTATTGCGGTCTTTACCATAATGCTTTACAGCAAGGATGGGCAATTAATTTTCCCAAGGGGCCACATGATAGACTGTGACTGTTATGGAGTGTCAAACCAATAGGCTGAAATAATTATACTTGATATTAATATTAACATATTAATTATAATTATTTATATTAATATTAATTGTATCACTTAATATTAAGCAGAATAAAGTATGTGAGCCTGTACACACCCCTATATATCGTATAAGCCCACACACAGTCCCCTATATATTGCAAGAGCTACACACAGCCTCCATTTTACAGTATGAGTCCCCACATAGTCTCCTATATACAGTATGAGCACCCACAAAGCCTCTCTATGTACAATATGAGCCTACTATATTCAGCATGTGCTCCACATAGTCTCCCATATACAATATGAACCCTACATAGCCTCCTAAATTCAATATTAGCCCCACATAGTCTCCTACATTCAACATAAGTCACCACATAGCCTCCTATATACAATATGAGCCCCGATATAGCTTTCTATATACAGTTTGAGTCCCACACAGCCTCCTATATACAGTATGAGCCCCACATAACCTCCTGCATTTAGCATGAATTTCCACAGTCTTTTATCATAGAATCATAGAATCGTAGAGTTGGAAAGGACCTCCTGGGCCATCTGGTCCAACCCCCTGCTCAAAGCAGGATTCGCTAAATCATCCCAGTCAGATGTCTGTCCAGCCTCTGTTTGAAGACTTCCACTGAAGGAGAACTCACCACTTCTCGTGGCAGCTTGTTCCACTCATTGATCACTCTAACTGTCCAAAAGATTTCTCTAATATCTAATCTGTGTCTCCTCCCATTCAGTTTCATCCCATTGCTTCTAGTCTTTCCTTGTGCAAATGAAAATAAAGTTGATCCTTCTACAATGTGACAGCCCTTTAGATATTTGTAGACAGCTATTAAGTCTCCTCTCAGTCTTCTCTTTTGCAAACTAAACATTCCCAAATCCTGCAACCTTTCCTCATAAGACAGGGTTTGCAGACCGGTCACCATTCTGGTCGCTCTTTTCTGAACTTGCTCCAGTTTGTTGATGTCTTTTTTAAAATGTGGTGCCCAAAACTGGACACAATATTCCAGATGAGGTCTGACCAAGGAGGAGTAGAGGGAAATAATGACTTCACGTGATCTAGACTGTATGCTTCTGTTAATACATCCTAGAATTGCATTTGCCTTTTTTGCTGCTGCATCACACTGTTGACTCATATTCAGTCTGTGATCTATTAGTATACCCAAGTCTTTTTCACATGTGCTTTTGCTTAGCCCTATTCCTCCCATTCTGTATATGTTTTTTTCATTTTTAATGCCTAGATGTAGTACTTTGCATTTTTCCCTGTTAAAAACCATTCTGTTAGTTGCTGCCCACTTCTCCAGTTTATATACAGCATTAACCCCCACATAGCCTCCAGTATACAGTATGAGGCCCCACATAGCTTCCATATATACAGCATGAGAACCCACTTAGCTTCCATATGTACAGCATGTACACCCACCTAGCCTCTCATGTACAGCATGAACCCCACACAATCTTTTATATACAGCATGTGCCCCACATAACATCTAATATACAGCATGAGCCCCTTATAGTCTCTTATATACAGCATGTGCTCCACATATCTTCTTATATACAGAATGTGCCCCACATAGCCTCCTATATAGAGTGTGAGTCCCCAAGTAGCCTCCTATATACAGTGTGAGCTCCTACAAAGCCTCATTATAACCAATATGAGCTTCCACATAGCCTACTAAATTCAGCATGAGCTTCCACAAAACCTCTTATATGCTGCATGAACCCCCATATAGCCTCCAATATACAGTATGAGTTCCCACATAGCCTCCAGTATACAGTTGAGCTCACAACATAGCCTCCTATGTACAGAATGAGCCCCACATAACCTTCATATATACAGTGTGAGCCCCATGTAGCCCCTAAATACATAGATGGGAAAAAAACAACATGAACTCACCTCGCTATTCGACTTAGTCTCAGCAGCAGCACGATCAAATTACCAAATTACGCCATTGCATGTGCTGTCTCACATGCTGATTGGTGGAAGATGGCCCGGCAGTCATGTCCTCCACCAATATATGTATCTGAGGATGCAGATAGCATTGACAGTGGCAGTGGTGGTGGATGGACAGCTGGAAGGTGAGGGCATGGAGTGGCTCATGGGCCACTGTTTCAGTCTTTCTGCTGTCTTGGCAGAAAAAAAAGTTTGTCCAGTCCTGCCTTACAGCTATCACATCACTTGGTCTAGGGCAACTAATCAAGGGTCCAAGAGCTGACTGGAAAACACACAACAGTGGACATGAGCAGTGGACCATCCTCATTGTGTTTACCTCTGGCTGCATCATAAAGGGACAAAAGGTTGCAAAGCTAAAAAGATAGAGTTGGTGTAATGACGGGATAGTTGTGGCAAAATGGTGACTAAATTCTCATGCTCTTCACTCAGTGTGCTACAAAGGGAGGTGGCTGATAATCTAGTTGGCATGTGACTGCAACTATGAATATTTTAGGTCACCACACTTGGAATACTGAGGAATAGAGATGAGCGACTTTGCCTTTTTTTGGGTCGAGTTGGGTTTCATGAAACCCGATTTTCGGGTCGAGCGAAATCGGCTGACTATAGGGAAAAGTCAGAGACCGACTGAAACCCGAAACCCAATGCAATTCAATGGGGAAGCAAAGTCGGCAGGGAGTGGAGGACAGTAAACACACCTACAGTGCCCAATTCAATGCCAAAAACATCAATTCTTATTACTGAAGCTTGTCAACCTTTATTTACTTCATAATAATAGTTAGGCATTGAAAACTGGGGGTTATTTGGCTAAAGTTGTGGGGGGTAGGGATGGTTCCAGGTTTTCGTGTGCCCTGGGCCAAAGAGTGTCAGTGCGCCCCTTTAACACATACCACAATGCATGATGCTCCGATATGGCACAGAAATATAGGTATAGTACAATGACAAATACTTCACTGCTTACATGACATGACTGATCTATTTTAAATTGTACAATAGCTCAAAAAAAGGACAGTATATTACTCCATACAGTATCATGGCCACCACATTGTGCGCCATACAGAATAATGAGCCCCATATATTTCTCCATACAGAATAATTGGTGACATATAATGTTCCATACAGTGTATGATGAGCTCCACATAATGATACAGTATATGATGGTCCCCATGGACGATGCTCCAGTGTGTTATCGGTCCAAATAATGCTCCCTATATAATGGGCCCATTTGTAATGCTCCAGTGTATAATGTGCCCCATAGATGCTGCTCCAGTGTCTGATCTGCCCCATTTAGAATACTCCAGTATATTATGGGCCCCATGGATAATGCTCCAGTGTCTTATGGGCCCAAATATGCTCCATATATAATGGGCTCCATTTCTAATGCTCCAGTGTATAATGGGCCCCGTAAATGCTGCTCCAGTGTCTGATGCCCCCATCTGGAATGCTCCAGTATATGATGGGCCTCATGGATGATGCTCCAGTGTATGATGGGCCCTAATAATGCTCAATATATAATGGGCTCCATTTCTAATTCTCCAGTGTATAAAGGGCCCCATAAATGCTGCTCCGGTGTCTGATGTCCCCCATCTGGAATGCTCCAGTATATGATGGGCCTCATGGATGATGCTCCAGTGTATGATGGGCCCAAATAATGCTCCATATTTAATGTGCTCCATTTCTAATGCTCCAGTGTATAATGAGCCCCGTAAATGCTGCTCCAGTGTCTGATGTCCCCCATTTGGAATGCTCCAGTATATGATGGGCCCCATTTTTAATTAAACCAGGCATGGTATGTGAAAAGAGCTCCATGGAGTAATCTGAAGTGTGTGCTACTGCATTCTTCACTTTTGGTGTGGGTGAAGGACACAAGGAAAGGGGTTGCTCCTGACCAGTAGCCTGCATTAACGACTCAGTGCCTGCATTTTTTGAAACTTCAGAAGAGGAGGCGATAAAGCTGGAGGCTGTTTCAGCAATGTAAGCCAAAAACAGTTCCTGATGCTCCAGCTTTAAAAGTAGTCTACCTACTCCCAGAAAAGCAGAAAAGGGAGCCTTACAGGCCTTCCAAAGCTACATCATGATGCAGGCTTAACACCTCCTGCCTTAGCTGCTATTGTGTTTTTGGCACTACCAGCAGATGCACCACCACCACCATCAGTACCAGGTGGCCCCCCACGCCCACGTCTGTGTCCTTTTCCACCATACTTCCTCATGTTTTGGAAAATGGACCCAAAATGCCAGCAGATATATGGTACTGTATCAGAAGCGTACAGTTCTATTCAGTCTAGGGATAACAGTAAATCTCCGTATATATTTCATGAGTCATACACAGATGCTCAAAGGCTCAGTATGGAGTACACAATAAAATAAAAAGTTGAAACAGTACAGTATCACCAGATACAAGGTATATATAGTATAGTGTAAACATTATGAATCTCCGTATATATTTCAGGAGGCAGACACAAATGCTTTCAGGCCCAGTATGGATTACACAAGAATATGAAAAGCTGTAAATGGGTAATGTAACACAAGCGTACAGCTGTATACAGTGTTGGGGTAATCTTAAATCTCCAAATATATTTCCGGAGTAACAGACAGATGTTCACAGGCTCATTATGGATTACACCAGAATCTAAATAGCAAAAAAGGTTACTGTATCAGAAGCGTACAGCTGTATACAGTGTTGGCCAAATTTGAAATCTCGGCATATATTTCCAGAGTCACTCTCAGAAGCTCACTCAGTCTGGGTTTGACCATAATAAAAAATGTTGTAAAAAAGTACTGGATAACAAGATAGCAAGTATACATATTATAGGGTACAATTGAAATCTCCATATTCATAGTCCCGTAGTCACTCTAAGACGCTCACTCAGTATGGATTTCACCGTAATACTAAATGTCGAGTAAAGGTACTGTATAACAAGATACAAGATGTATCGAGTATATGGTAAAAATTGGTATCTCCGATTCACCGTATATATAGAAGGCGAAAACCACACACGCTCACTCCCAATGGATGATACCGTAATAAAAAATTTTGAACAAAGGTACTGTATCAGCACATACCAGGTGTATCCAGTCTAGGGGTAATTGTAAATTTCCGTCTTTACTTCCAGAGTCAGACACAGACATTCACAGGCTCACTATGCATAACATCAAAATGTAAAAAGTAGAAAAAGGGAAAGGAATTCAAAGCGTACAACAGTATACAGTGTTGTGGTACTTTTAAATCTTCATTTATATTTCAATCTCAGTAAGCCAGTCTAGACTCTCCGCTACTGGAAACTTCATGGATACAAGTACAGACGGAAAGTTGAGTGTTAGCAGAAATTTGGGAATTACTCATCGCGGGAAAACCTCCCGATAGATGTTGCAGAGGCAATGCAGACCCTCAATTACTGTGTCTGTGGAGACAGCGAAAATGGTTCTTTGTGAAGAAAGGATTGCTTTATCGCAGTAGCTTGAATCACATCACCGTTACTCATCTCCATCAAATTGTGATCACAGGGAGAGATGTAGACATGGTTCTCACTGCCTATCATGATGTGTCTGGTCATTTTGGAGTGCAAAAGACAGAAGCCACAGGCCATAGTTGATTCTATTGGATTAGCATGAGAGGAGACATTGGAAAATGCTGGCAGGAATGTCACACGTCTATGACTATCACAACTGCGAAAGGTGATCATAAAACACCATTGCATCCGCTTGTAAGTTGACGTCCATTACAAATGGTAGCCATTGATGATCTGAAGGTGGAGGCCAGCAGGATAGGCCATAGCTACATCTTAACTATCATCGATCAATACACCAAATTTCTAGTGGCCATCCCTGTGAAGGATTTAACTGCCCAGACTACACAGCGGTGGAGTAGGGAGGGGTAAGTATTGCAACTTGCAAGTGCTGTGGCCAGGACCAAGCAGGGGGGGCACACTCATGGTCGACAGCACTGGCACAGGGCCCTTCATAGTACGCTGGTGTGTCTGGAGGCGAGTGGGCCCCCCCACCATCAGAGACACTGTATTGTACTATGAGGGGCCCTGTGCCAATGCCGTCGGCCATCAGTGGGCCAATCTACCTGTTCAGAGCAACAGCACTTGCCCGGGTGTGCCAGGTGTTGACTCCAGCCCTTGGGGGGGTGGGCAGCCCAGTTAGGGAGGTTTAAAAAATGGCATATGTTGATGTGTAGGCTGGACATTCAGCTGCTGTAAATGGCAGAATTGGGCAAGTCCGAGGAAGAGGAGGACAAAAGTGAGGCAGTTTCCTGGCAACCTATGTGTCATCAGGGGAAGGTGGGACAAAATCCTTTGAAACCCATGCATGGTTCATTTTAAAGAAGGTTAGATCATCAACATTTTGGGTCAACAGACGGGTCCTTTTTTCTGTCAGGATTGATCCAGCAGCACTGAAGACTCTTTCAGATAACACACTAGCAGCAGGACAAGCGAGCTCCAGTTAGGCATAGTGTGCGAATTCAGGCCAGGTGTCCAGTTTAGAGGCCCAATAGTCAAAGGGGAATGACCTGTGAGGGAGAACATCGATATGGGAGAGGTAGTTTGTAACCATAGTTGACAACTGCTGTCTCCTGTCACTTTTAATCGATGCAGTATTAGCAGTCGTGTGAGCTGTACTTGAGAAATCATTCCACAAAATGGTCATTAAACCTCTGTCTCCAACGCCAGTTCGGCTGTGTGCACCACGAACACCTCTTCCATTGTGCCCACTACAGCTTGTGGGAGAACTAGCACCACTGCTGTGTGCTGGGAAAGCCTCAAGCAAACGGTTTACCAGAGTTGCTTGTTTGTTAGCCAATATTATCTCTAGGTTCTCCTGTCACATGATGTTGTGTAAATTGCCTTTGTAGCATGGATCGAGGATGCTGGCCAGCTTCCTCCTCTTCCTCTTCTTCCTCCACCTCGTCCAGGACAGTTCCCTGACCAGACAATGGCTGACTGTCAGCAAGACTTCCCTCCTCTTCCTCCTCCTCCTGTTCCTCCTCCTATAAGTGGGATGCTCATGCTTATGATGGCATCGTCTGCGCTTACCAGCCGTGTGCATTCCTCAAAACACTGAAGGACTTTACAGAGATCTTTCAGCTTTGACAAATGCACAGCCAACAATTCCATGTCTTCCCTCAAACTGCCTGCTCGTGTATCCTCCCACAAATGCATTACAGCCTGCCTCTGTTCGCACAGCCTCTCAACCATGTGCAGGGTGGAGTCCCACCTTGTTACAACGTCTATGATTAGGCGGTGCTTAGGGAGGTGGAGCAATCGCTGCAGCTTCTGCATATGACTGGAGTGTACGGCCGACTGACGGATGCGCAAGCACAGTCTTCGCACCTTATGGAGCAGTGATGTTAACTCCGGATAATTATTAAGGAAGCACTGCACCACCAGGTTCAAAGTGTGAGCCAGGCATGGTATGTGTGTGAGTTTTGCACAGGCTATGGCTGCCACAAAATTACGGCCAATATCACTGACTACCTTGCCTGGCTCAAGATGTAGACTGCCCAGCCATGACTCAGTTTGTCGCTGCAAGTAGATGGCCAGTACCTCCGGTTTGTGTCTGTTGTCACCCAAAGACATCATCTTTAACACAGCCTGCTGATGCTTACTACTAGCTGGTCGATAGTGGGACACCTCGCTTACAACACTGCCAGCTGCGGATGGAGTGCTCGTGCGACTGCTCTCTGTGGACGAGCTTTCGCTTATGGAGAAGGAGGGTCGAAAGCCTACAGCCAACTGTTTCCTATACTGTGGGCTAGGCAGCACTGTTCCACCACCACAGTCCCCTGTGGAGCCTCCATCCACCACATTAACCCAGTGCTCAGTGATGGACACGTAACGTCCTTGGCCATGCCTACTGGTCCATGCATCTGTTGTGAGGTGCACCTTTCCACTCACTGACTGTTTTAGTGCATGGACAATGGGGTCTTTCACATGCCGGTGGAAGGCAGGGATGTCTTTTTGAGAAAAGAAGAGCCAACTGGGTAGGTCATAGCGAGGGACAGTGTAGGCCATGAGCTCGTGGAAAGCTTTGCTTTCAACCAAACGGTAGGGCATCATCTTTAATGAGATTAGTTTGGCAATGTAGGTGTTCAAACAGTGTACACGGATGAGAGGATGAGTACTTTCTTGTCCTACTCAGAGTGTCTGGTAGGGTGAGCTGGATTGAAGAGCTGCATATGGGGGAATTAGCGGTGGACCGGACGGAGTGAGAGGGGGTTGGTGATGGTATTGGTGGTGATGGCCTAGATTCAGTGTTGTGTTGCAAAACCATTGTGATTCCCTGAGTGCTTTGGCCTTGTGATGACACCTCCACATTTAGTGATGGTGGTGTGCTTAACCGTCACGGTGGTCTTACAGTGGGGGAAGCGATGGAGCGTTGCTGGCTACCTGCAGTCGGAGCAGGTGCATATGTGCTACCTGAGGTTTTGTAGTCTGTCCACGATTGCAAGTGCATGTTGATTAAATGTCTAAGCATGCAACTGGTATTCAAATTTCTGAGCTGTTTACCTTGGCTAAAGGTCCTTCCACACTTCTAACAGGTAACCTGTGCCTCATCAGTAGGATTTTGGACAAAGAAGTGCCAAACTGCACTCTTCCTACTATGGTATACATTTTCTGGCCTTGTATGCTGTGCTAAGTTGACTGTCTAGCCAAGCTGTCCTGCAACTCTTTTAGTTTTTGTTCCATGTTTCTGGACAGCTACGGGCCTGCCAGATAACCGCTGCTGCAATGTCAATGCCTGCTGCGGATCCTTCTCCTTATCTGAACTATTGTCAGTGCCACCCTCCTCCCCCAATGGATGCCAATCCGGCTCAAGAACTGGGTCATCCATCACCTCCTCTTGAAAGTCATCTGCACCTTCCTCTTTACCTTCCTCTGTGTCACTGTGGAAGGTGGTATAGTATGCGGAAGGGGCACCTGAGTTTCATCAGGGTCAGATTCTGGCTCAGTAGACTGCGAGGGCAATGTAGTGCTCTGTGTTATGAGTTCATTTTCCCCTTCAGCATTGAAGACTGATGAACTCCATCTTCTGGTGAAGGAAGGTAGTGAGGCTGATTACCAAGCACCTGAGCTGGGAGAGGATGACTGGGCAACGGGGATCTCTGACTGGATATAAGGCAGCCGACGCCCTTCTGTCTCGCTGGTGATTTCTCTGTGGAATTCTCGGAGACCAGTCTGATTCCTGCTCCTCAAAAGCTAAGTTTTCTGCTTTGCCTTTTTGCATTGGTGTTTTGGTTTAAGTTTGCCTTGCTTTTCTGGATTCTGCTATTCCCTGCTGGTGTGAGCTGAATTCCTTTTTGTCGGTTTGCTCTGTCTTCAGAAAATACCTGAGTACTGACATAGTCTTTTTGAAGCCTAGCGTCTTCAGGGCCTTTTTTCCTGTCAGTCTGTTGGCTCTTATTTTGATAGGGTTTTTCGCGGATTGCAGACAGCAGCCTTCCTATCCTGTCCTATCTAGTTAGCTTGGGCCCCATCATTTGCTCAATCTATCTTTCTATCTGTGTTAGTGTTTTTTCTTCTTGCTTCACCGTCATTATATGTTGGGGGCTGCCTATTGCTTTGGGGTCTGCTCTGGGGCAGTTTAGATTTCCCTTTCTGTCTTTAGGCTAGGCAGTTCTCCGGCTGTGATCGAGGGGTCTAGGGCATCGTAGGAACCCCCCACGGCTACTGCTAGTTGTTGTTGATAGGTTCAGGGGTCTGCAATCCGATAGCTGCCAACTTCTCTGGTTTTCTGGACTTAGCTAGCATTTCTGTTTTTGCCTCCTACGGTGACTCATTCATAACTGAATCAACAGCCTTACGCAGATCCTAGGGTACTCAATAGCAGGAAAGAATTAAAAAAAAAAATGTGTATATTTTTTCCTCTATATCTCTGAGGCCGTAGGGGGAATTTTTTTTCTCTCAATGGAGATAAAGCAATTGTCTGATCGTGTGGAGCAGCTCGCTGCGGAAGTGCGGGAAATTTCTGCCTACCTTGCTCATTCACATGCTGCTGAACCAAAGATCCCTACTCCTGATGTGTTTTTTTGGGTATCGGTCTAAATTTTTGAATTTCAAAAATAATTGTAAATTATTTTTTGCCTTGAAGCCTAACTCATCAGGGAGCTCAGCGCAGCAGGTTAAAATTGTCATCTCTTTGCTGCGTGGCGATCCCCAGGATTGGGCGTTTTCTTTGAAACCTGATGATCCTAGTCTGACTAATGTGAACGCATTTTTTCAAGCCTTGGGGTTGTTGTATGACGAACCTAATGCTATTGATCAGGCTGAAAAGACTGTGTTGGCATTGAGCCAGGGTCGAGATTCTGCAGAATTGTACTGTCAAAAATTCCGAAAGTGGGCGGTCCTTACTGGCTGAAATGATAATGCCTTGGCATCTCTCTTTCGGAAGGGTTTGTCAGAAGCCGTAAAAGATACTATGGTGGGATTTCCTGTCCCATCTGGTCTGGACGATTCTATGTCAATAGCCATTCAGGTTGATCGGCGTTTACGTGAACGCAGGACTGCACGAGAGGTGTGGCCACCTGTTGAACAAGTGTCTGAACCTATGCAATGTGATAGAGTTTTGTCCAGGGAGCAACGTCAGGAGTTCAGAAAGCGTAATAAGCTGTGTTTTTTTGTGGAGATGCCTCGCATATTATTTCTGTCTGTCCTAAAAGAAACGTTTTGCACACACGTTTTCTGTGGGTGGTGTTCAACCTAAGTTTCTTCTGGCAATTACCCCTGTCCACATTTTCCGCCAAGGCTTTTGTGGATTCGGGAGCAGCCCTGAACCTAATGGACTTGGATTTTGCTAAACGTTGTGGATTTCCTATGACACCTCTGCGGACGCCTATCCCTTTGAGGGGGATTGATGCTACTCCTTTGGCGAAAAATAAACCTCAGTTTTGGACCCAGGTGGTAATGCGGGTCGCCCCAAACCATCAAGAAAATTGCAGATTTTTGGTGTTGCATAATATGCATGATACCATTGTTCTGGGGTTTCCCTGGTTGCAAATTCATAATCCAGTTTTGGACTGGAAATCTGTGTCTGTGGTGAGTTGGGGTTGTCGGTGTGCCCTTAGTGAGGCTCTGGTTTTTTCCACCTCACCTCAGTCGCATGATGTTCCTGACTATTTGGCGGACTTTTATGATGTATTTAGTGAGAATGAGTCTGCGTCTTTGCCTCCTCATAGGAGTTATGACTGTGCAATTGAACTGAGCCCGGGGTGTAAATTTCCCAAGGGTCGGCTCTTCAATTTATCTGTACCCGAGCACGAGGCTATGCGATCCTATATTAAGGAGGCGTTGGAGAAGGGTCATATTAGACCATCCTCTTCACCCTTAGGTGCCAGTTTTTTTTTCGTGGCCAAAAAGGATGGTTCATTAAGGCCTTGTATTGATTATCGTGCCCTCAACAAAATTACTATTAAATATCAGTATCCGTTACCCCTGATTTCGGATCTATTCTCCAGAGTTAAAGGTGCTTGCTGGTTTACCAAGCTTGACCTCAGGGGGCGTATAATCTTATCCGCATTAAGCATGGGGATGAATGGAAGACGGCGTTTAATACTCCATTGGGACATTTTGAGTACCTGGTGATGCCTTTTGGGCTCACTAATGCCCCTTCTGTCTTCCAGTGCTTCATTTTACGAGACTTTGTGGATAAATTTTTGATTATCTATCTGGATGATATTTTGATCTTCTCCAAGGATTGCGATTCTCATGTGGAACATGTTCGGACGGTGTTCCGGATCTTGAGGGAGAATTCCCTGTATGTCAACGGATCGAAATGCCTTTTTGGGTACAGAGGATTTCATTTTTGGGATTTATTTTGTCTCCGTCAACTATTGAAATGGATCCGGCCAAGGTACAGGCCATTTATGATTGGGTTCAGCCCACTTCTTTGAAGGCCCTTCAGAAGTTTTTGGGTTTTGCTAATTTTTATCGGAAATTTATAGCAAAATTTTCTAGTATTGCCAAGCCATTGACTGATCTGACTAAGAAGGGTGCTGATGTGTTGAATTGGTCTCCGGAAGCTGCTTCTTCCTTTCAGGAGCTGAAGCGAAGATTCACTTCTGCCCCGGTTTTCCGGCAACCTGATGTCTCACTCCCGTTCCAGGTAGAGGTGGACGCTTCTGAGATTGGTGCAGGAGCTGTTTTGTCCCAAAAGGATCCTGTAACATCTAAAATGAATCCCTGTGCTTTGTTTTCCCGAAAGTTCTCCCCATCTGAACGTAACTATGATGTGGGGAATCGGGAACTGTTGGCCAGGAAATGGGCATTTGAGGAGTGGAGACATTGGTTGGAGGGAGCTAAACATCAAGTCGTGGTCCTCACTGACCACAAGAATTTGATTTACCTGGAGTTGGCCAAACGCTTTAACCCTAGACAGGCTAGATGGGCCTTGTTTTTACACGTTTTGATTTTGTGGTCTCTTTTCTTCCTGGCACTAAGAATGTCAAAGCTGATGCTCTTTCTAGGAGCTTCTTTGCTGATTCTCCTGTGGTGACCAAGCCTGCTACCATCTTAGCCGAAGGGGTAGTTCTTTCTGCCATCTCACCCAATTTGAGATGTGCTCTGGAAGAGTTCCAGGAGGACAAACCTGAGCGTTGTCCCAGTGGAAAGTTGTATGTTCCTGACCAGTGGAAGAAGAGAGTGATGTCTGAAGTTCATTGCTCTGCATTGGCTGGTCATCCAGGTATTTTTGGTACTAGAGATCTGGTGAGTCGCTCTTTTTGGTGGCCCGTCTTGTCTCGTGATGTCAGGAATTTTGTGCAGTCCTGTGGGACTTGCTCCCGGTCTAAACCTTGTTCTCGCTCTAGTGGGTTGTTGATGCCTTTGCCGGTCCCCAGGAGGCCATGGACCCATATTTCAATGGATTTCATCTCTGATATGCCTGTCTCTCAGAGAATGACTGTTATTTGGGTGATTTGTGATAGGTTCTCTAAGATGGTTCATCTTGTACCACTCCCTAAGTTGCCATCTTCTTCTGAGTTGGTGCCCCTGTTTTTGCAACAGGTGGTTCGCTTGCACGGGATTCCTGAGAACATTGTATCTGACAGAGGAGTTCAGTTTGTGTCTAGATTTTGGAGGACGTTCTGTTCCAAGCTGGGAATTCAGTTGTCCTTCTCCTCTGCGTTTCACCCTCAGACCAATGGGCAGACGGAGAGAACAAACCAGACCTTGGAGTCGTATTTGAGATGTTTTATTTCTGCTGATCAGGATGATTGGGTTTCATTTTTGCCCTTGGCCGAATTTGCTTTAAATGATAGAGCTAGTTCTGCCACTTTGATGTCACTTTTTTTTGTAACTTTGGGTTTCATCCTCGATTTTCTTCAGGGCAGGTGGAGCCTTCTGCCTGCCCAGGTGTTGACACTGTGGTGGAGAGAATGCACCAGATCTGGTACCAAGTGGTGGATAAGTTATCTCTCTCCCAGGAAAAGGCCCAGCGGTTTTCCAACAGACATAGGACCGTTGGTCCCCAGTTTAAGGTGGGTGATATGGTTTGGTTATCATCAAAAAATATCGCTATGAAGGTAGCTTCTCCTAAGTTTAAGCCTAGATTTATTGGGCCTTACAAGATTTTGGAGATCATTAATCCGGTCTCTTTTCGGTTGGCTCTTCCTGTCACATTTAAAATCCATAATGTGTTTCATAAGTCCTTGTTGAAGAGGTTTGTTGAACCAGTAGTTCCTGGGGTGGCACCTCCGGACCCTGTATTGGTTGAAGGTAACATGGAACATGAGGTAGAGAAGATACTGGATTCCCGTCTGGCAAGACGGAGACTCCAATATTTGGTTAAGTGGAAGGGTTATGGTCAGGAAGATAATTCCTGGGTCTCTGCCTCTGATATTCATGCCAATAGATTGGTGCGTGCCTTTCATCGGGCTCACCCTGATCGCCCTGGTGGCGTGGATGAGGGTTTGGTGACCCCTCCTCAAGGGGGGGTACTGTTATGAGTTCATTTTCCCCTTCACCATTGAGGTCTGATGAACTCCCTCTTCTGGTGAAGGAAGGTAGTGAGGCTGATTACCAAGCACCTGAGCTGGGAGAGGATGACTGGGCGACGGGGATCTCTGACTGGATATAAGGCAGCCGACGCCCTTCTGCCTCGCTGGTGATTTCTCTGTAGAATTCTAGGAGACCAGTCTGATTCCTGCTCCTCAAAAGCTACGTTTTCTGCTTTGCCTTTTTGCATTGGTGTTTTGGTTTTAGTTTGCCTTGCTTTTCTGGATTCTGCCATTCCCTGCTTGGGTGAGCTGAATTCCTTTTTGTCGGTTTGCTCTGTCTTCTGAAAATACCTGAGTACTGACATAGTCTTTTTGAAGCCTAGCGTCTTCAGGGTCTTTTTCCCTGTCAGTCTGTTGGCTCTTATTTTGATAGGGTTTTTCGCGGATTGCAGACAGCAGCCTTCCTATCCTTTCCTATCTAGTTAGCTTGGACCCCATCATTTACTCAGTCTATCTTTCTATCTGTGTTAGTGTTTTTTCTTCTTGCTTCACCGTCATTATATGTTGGGGGCTGCCTATTGCTTTGGGGTCTGCTCTGGGGCAGTTTAGATTTCCCTTTCTGTCTTTAGGCTAGGCAGTTCTCCGGCTGTGATCGAGGGGTGTAGGGCATCGTAGGAACCCCCCACGGCTACTTCTAGTTGTTGTTGATAGGTTCAGGGGTCTGCAATCCGATAGCTGCCAACTTCTCTGGTTTTCTGGACTTAGCTAGCATTTCTGTTTTTGCCTCCTACGGTGACTCATCCATAACAGCTCTGGGTCAATGTACCAGCAGAATCATCTAGCAGTGGCTGTGCATCAGTGCACGCCATGTAAGATTCATCTAGGACTGGGGAATTCAGGATTTGACTGGATAACCCAGGCATGGTATGTGAAAAGAGCTCCATAGAGTAATCTGAAGTGTGGGCTGCCGCATCCTTAACTTTTGGTGGGGGTGAAGGAAACAAGGAAAGGTGTTTTTCCTGACCAGAACCCTGCACTGACGACTCCGTGCTTGCAGGTTTCGAATGTTCAGAAGAGGAAGCAATAGAGCTGGTGGCTGTTTCCGCAATGTACGCCAAAACCTGTTCCTGATGCTCCGGCTTTAAAAGCGGTTTTCCTACTCCAAGAAAATGAACTTTACAGGCCTTCTTGGACCAGAAGATGACGCAGGCTCAACACCTCCTGGCTTAGCTGCTATTGTGCTTTTGACAGAACCAGCCGATGCACCACCACCATCAGTACCAGCTGCGGCCCCCTGCCCACGTCCGCGGACTCTTCCACCGTACTTCCTCATGTTTGGGAAAATGTACCAAAAATACCAGCAGAGAGATGGTACTGTATGAGGAGCATCCAGCTGTGTAAGATGTATTAAAAAAATTTAAAGTTACGTATATATTTTGTTAGTCACAGACGCTCTCCCAGTATGTATTTGACCGTAATCCAACAAGCAGACATACGGAACTGTATCAGAAGTGTACAGCTGTATGCGTTTTTTGTGTAACTAACAATCTCCGTATATTTATTTACAGAGTGTCACACACAGGCTGCCTCTGTATAGATGTGACTGTAATGCGAACGGCAGATATACAATACTGTTTGAGAATCGGACAGCTCTATACGGTGTCTGTATGGAAAATTGTCAATCTCCCTCTATTTTTATACGGAGTGACACACACTGTCTCTGTCTAGTTTTGACCGTGATCAAACAGCAGATATATGAAACTGTTTGAAAAGCGGACAGCTCTCTAAGGTGTAGGTCTGGAAAAATGGAAAATCTTCTCTGCTTGTTTTTCCAGAGTCACACACAGAGAGCTTGTATTTGTCTGTGATACCAGCCGGTACACGGTAGTGTGTGAGGAGCGCACACCACTATACGGTGTCTGTATGGAAAATTGTCAATCTCCGTCTATTTGTATACAGAGTGACACATACTGTCTCTGTCTAGTTTTGACCATGATCAAACAGCAGATATACAAATCTGTTTGAAAAGCGGACAGCTCTCTAAGGTGTAGGTCTGGAAAAATGGAAAATCTCCTTGGCTTGATTTTCCAGAGTCACACACAGATAGCTTGAATTTGTCAGTGATACCAGCCAGTACACGGTAGTGTGTGAGGAGCGTACACCGCTATAAGGTGTCTGTATGGAAAATTGTCAATCTCTGTCTATTTGTATATGGAGTGACACATGCTTTCTCTGTCTAGTTTTGACCATTATCAAACATCAGATATACAAAACTGTTTGAAAAGCGGACAGCTCTCTAAGGTGTAGGTCTGGAAAAATGGAAAATCTCCTCGGCTTGTTTTTCCAGAGTCACACACAGATTGCTTCTATTTGTCCATGATACAAGGAGGTACACGGTAGTGTGTGAGAAGCGTACACCGCTATGCGTTGTCGGTATGGAAAATTGTCAATCTCCATCTATTTGTATACGGACTGACACACGCTGTCTCTGTCTAGTTTTGACCGTAATCAAACAGCAGATATATGAAACTGTTTGAAAAGTGGACAGCTCTATATGGTGTAGGTCTGGAAAAATGGAAAATCTCCTCAGCTTGTTTTTCCAGAGTCACACACAGATAGCTTCTATTTGTCTGTGATACCAGCTAGTACACTGTAGTGTGTGAGGAGCGTACACCGCTATATGGTGTGTGAAAAAAAGAACGCTCGGTAACTCACAGTCACCAGAACAAAATAATAAAAGTTGGAGTGCTTTGAAAAAAGCAGTTTGAACAGCAGTGTGCACACAGTAATGCAGCTATCAGGTGGCATTAAAAGGCAGCCTAATCACCACCAGCACTGCTGCACACAACAAAAATCCTCCCCTTTCGCTGCACACTAACTCTACAGTGAAAAGCGCTATCAGCAGAAGCAATTTTTTTCTTCTTCCCTGCCTAATGCTCTCTCTATTCAGAATCATCAGCAGCAGCACCTCTCCCTATTCTAAGATCGGCAGAAGTAAGATGGCTGTCCGCGGTCACGGCCTTTTATAGCAACTGTGATGCAACACAAAGCCAGCCAATCTCTTCAATGCCCTTGTCTAAGATGGTGGTGGCCGCTGCCCATGTCATAGACTTGCCCACAGTGTGCGTCCTCCATCATTGGCTGAGTAAAGGCATTGGAAGCATTATTTGAAACGCGACTTTGGCGCTCTGATCGGCGACCTCATGGCCGACCTCACGCTATGGTCAGGTTTCGATCGGCGAAACCCGACTTTAGCTAAAGTCGGCTATTTTTTAATTTGACCGACCCGTTTTGCTCAACTCTACTGAGGATTAATGACAGTGTGCACGTAGCATACTATCACAATTCAGAAACCTGCAGTGACATGAAGTGAGTACAGAAATTTGCCAGAGCTTGGAAAACCCCTTTAGTCAATATATGTAGTAACAGATCAAAGCATACTACATAGATACAACATAGAACCAAGAATCAAGTTTGCCACTATTGTTTAATAGAGAAGAGCAACTTTGCCTTTTTTAGGGTCGAGTCAAGTTTCATGAAACCCGACTTTCTCAAAAGTCGAGTCGAACGAAATCGGCTGACTATCGTGAAAAGTCGGAGGTCCGACTGAAACACGAAACCCAATGCAAGTCAATGGGGAGGCAAAGTCGGCAGGGAGTGGAGTACAGTAAACACACCTACAGTGCCCATTTCAATGCCAACTACATCAATTCTTATTACTTAAGCTTGTCAACCTTAATTTACTTTATAATAAATAGTTATGCATTGAAAACTGGGGGTTATTTGGCTAAAGTTGTGGGGGGGAGGGCTGGCTCCAGGTTTTCGTGTGCCCCGGGCGAAAGAGTGTCAGTGGGCCCCTTTAACACATACCACAATTCATGATTCTCCGATATGGCAGAGAAATATTGGTATAGTGCAATGAAAAATACTTCACTTCTTACATTACATGACTGATATCTATTTTAAATTCTACAATAGCTCAAAAACCGGACAGTATATTCCTCCATACAGTATTATTGCCACCACATAGTGCATCATAAAGAATAATGAGCTTTTAAGCCCCATATATTGCTCCATACAGAATGGGCTCCATATAATGCTCCATAAAGAATAGGCCCCATATGTGCTCCATATAATGCTCCATAACCTATATGATGGTCCATAAATAATGAACCCCATATCATGCTCCAGTATATGATAGGCCCCATGGATGATGCTCCATTGTATGATTGGCCTATATAATGCTCCTTATATAATGGGCCCTATATAATGCTCTAGTATATGATGGGCCCCATGGATGATGCTCTATTATATGATGTGTCCCATGGATGATGCTTCATTGTATGATGGGCCTATATAATGCTCCATATATAATGGGCCCCATATGATGCTCTAGTATATGATGGGCCCCACATGATGATCCAGCATATGATGGGCCCCATGGATGATGCTCCAGTGTATGATGGGCCTATACACTGTGTGCAGAATTATAAGGCAAATGAGTATTTTGATCAAATTATCCTTTTTATACATGTTGTCCTACTCCAAGCTGTATAGGCTTGAAAGTCAACTGCCAATTATGTAAATCAGGTGATTTGCATCTCTGTAATGAGGAGAGGTGTGGTCTAATGACATCAACACCCTATATAAGGTGTGTTTAATTATTATGTAGCTTCCTTTCTTTTGGCAAAATGGGTCAGAAGAGAGATTTGACAGACTCTGAAAAGTCAAAAATTGTGAGATGTCTTGCAGAGGGATGCAGCAGTCTTGAAATTGCCAAACTTTTAAAGCGTGATCACTGAACAATGAAGCGTTTCATGGCAAATAGCCAACAGGGACACAAGAAGCGTGTTGATAAAAAAGGTTCAAAATAACTGCCCATGAATTGAGGAAAATCAAGCGTGAAACTGCCAAGATGCCATTTGACACCAGTTTTGCCATATTTCAGAGATGCAACGTTACTGGAGTATCAAAAATCGCAAGGTGTGCCATACTCAGGGACATGGCCAAGGTAAGGAAGGCTGGAAAATGACCACCTTTGAACAAGAAACATAAGATAAAACATCAAGACTGGGCCAAGAAATATGTTAAGACAGATTTTTGTAAGGTTTTATGGACTGATGAAATGTGAGTGACTCTTTATGGGCCAGATGGATGGGCCCGAGGCTAGATCAGTAAAGGCCAGAGAGCTCCACTCTGACCCAGAAGCCAGCAAGGTGGAGGTGGGGTACTGGTATGGGTTGGTATCATCAAAGATGAACTTGTGGGTCCTTTTCGGGTTGATGGAGCGAAGCTCAACTCCCAGACCTAGTGCCAGTTTCTGGAGGACATCTTCTTCAAGCAGTGGTACAGGAAGAAGTTTGTATCATTCAAGAAAAACATGATTTTCATGCAGGACAATGCTCCATCACATGCATCCAAATACTCCACAGCATGGCTGCCCAGTAATGATCTAAAAGAAGAAAAAATAATGACATGGCCCCCTTGTTCACCTGATCTGAACCCCATAGAGAACCTGTGGTCCCTCAGAAAATGTGAGATCTACAGGGAGTGAAAACATTACACCTCTCGGAACAGTGTCAGGGAGGCTGTGGTGGCTGCTGCACGCAATGTTGATCATACAACGATCAAGCAACTGACAGAATCTATGGATGGAAGGCTTTTGAGTGTCATCGTAAAGAAAGGTGGCTATGTTGGTCCCTTTTTTGGGGTTTTGAATGTCAGAAATGTTTATTTCTAAATTTTGTGTTGTTATATTGGTTTACCTGGTGAAAATAAACAAGTGAGATAGGTATATATTTGGTTTTTATTGAGTTGCCTAATAATTCTGCACAGTAATAGTTACCTGCACAAACAGATATCCTCCTAAGATAGCCAAATCTAAAAAAAAACCCACTCCAACTTCCAAAAATATTAAGCTATTGCTATTGCTATTTATGAGTCTTTTCGGTTGATTGAGAACATAGTTGATGTTCAATAATAAAAACAATCCTCTCAAATACAACTTGCCTAATAATAATTATGCAAACAGTGTATAATGCTCCATATATAATGGGCCCCATTTATAATGCTCCAGTGTATAATGGGCCCTGTATATGATGCTCCAGTGTATGATGGGCCACATTTATAATGCTCCAGTGTATTGTGAGCCCCATTTATAATGCGCAGGAGTATGATAGGCCCCATGGATGATGCTCCAGCGTATGATGTGCCCCATTTATAATGCTCCAGTGCATGGTGGGCCCATATAATGCTCCATATATAATGGGCCCATATGATGCTCCAGTGTATAATGGGCCCTATCTATGATGCTCAAGTGTATGATGGGCCCCATATATAATTCTCCAGTGTTTAATGCTCCCCATGTATTGCTCCAAATATTTTAAAAAAATGAAATACCTCATCTTGCTGGGCACTGCTCTACTCTAGACTCCTCAGCATCACCATCTTCCAGCTCTCTGCACTTGGACTGTTCAGGCAGAGGGCTTTCAGACGTGACGTATTCGCGCTCTTTGACCTGAATGTCACTGTCAGGAAACGTGGAAGATGTCACAGCGGGGAGCAGGGAGAGGTAAGTATTGCAAGTGCTGGTGCCCTGAGCAAGCAGGGGGTGCCCACTCGTGGGCGACGACACTGGCACAGGGCCCCTCATAGTATGACAGTGTCTGTGACAGTGAGTGGGACCCCCACCGTCAGAGACACCAGCATACTGTGAGGGGCCCTGTGCCAGTGCCGTCGCCAACAAGTGGGCCCCCCCACCTGCTCAGGGCACCGCCACTTGCCCGGGTTTGTCAGGTGCTGACGCCGGCCCTGGGGGGTGCAGCCCAGTTAGGAAGGTGGAAAAACTGGCATATGTTGAGGTGTAGGCTGGACGTTCAGCAGTTGCAAATGGAGGAATTGGAGAAGTCGGAGGAAGAGGAGGACAAAGCGAGCCATTTTGCTGCAACCTATGTGTCATCAGGGGAAGGTGGGACAAAATCCTTTGAAACCCATGCATTGTTCATTCTAATGAAGGCGAGATCACCAACAGTTTGGATCGACAGCCGGGTCCATCTTTCTGTCAGGATTGATCCAATAGCACTGAAGACTCTTTCTGATAGCACACTACCTGCAGGGAAAGCGAGCTCCTGTAAGGCATATTGTGCCAATTCAGGCCAGGTGTCCAGTTTAGAGGCCCAGTAGTCAAAGGGGAATGAACTGTGAGGGAGAACATCGATAGGGAGGAGAGGTAATTTTGAACTATAGTTGACAACTGCTGTCTCCTGTCTGTTGCAATCGATTCAGTATTAACAGTCGTGTGAGCGGTCCTCGAGAGATCAGTCACAACATGGTCATGAAACCCCTGTCTCCAACGCCAGTCCGGCTGTGTGAACCATGAACACCGCTTCCATTTGGCCCAGTATGGCTCGTGGTAGAACCTGCACCGCTGCTGTGTGCTGGGAATGCCTCTAACAAACGGTTTACCAGAGTTGTTTATTTGTTCGCCAATATCAGCTCTAGGTTCTCCTGCGGTATAATGTCCTATAATTTGCCTTTATAGCGTGGATCGAGGATGCTGGCCAACCAGTAGTCGTCATCCTTCATAATTTTGGCAATGCAGGGGTCGATTTTTAGGATCCACAATACATAATCACACATGTGGGCCAATGTTCTAGGTGTCAGTGATGCACTGACAGTGGTGGGTGGAGGAGCACTTTCTGCCAAATCCATATCCCTCCAGTCACGCACAAACCCTGTACCTGACCATGGCAAGCCAACATTTTCTCTTGCCCCCCCGAGAAGCATCCTCCTTCCTAAAATAATCATCCCCCTCATCCTCTTCCTCTTCTTCTTCCACCTCATCCAGGACAGATCCCTGAGCAGACAATGGCTGGCTGTCATCAAGATTTCGCTCCTCCTCCTCCTCTTCCTCCTCTGCTGCAGACACCTGATCCTTAATGTGCGTCAATGTTTGCATGAGCAGACGCATAAGTGGGATGCTCATGCTTATGATGGCGTTGTCTGTGCTTGCCAGCCGTGCGCATTCCTCAAAACACCGAAGGACTTTATAGAGGTCTTTCAGCTTTGACCACTGCACACCCAACAACTCCATGTCTGCCCTCAAATTGCCTGCCCGTGTATCCTACCACAAATGCATTACAGCCTGCCTCTGTTTGCACAGCCTCTCAACCATGTGCATGGTGGAGTTCCATCATGTTGCAACGTCTATGATTAAGCGGTGCTTGGGGATGTGGAGCGATCGCTCCAGCTTCTGCATACGACTGAAGTCTACCGGCAAGCGACGGATGTGCGAGCACAGTCTTCGCACCTTATGGAGCAGGGCAGGTAACTCCAGATAATTATTTAGGAAGCACTGCATCACCAGGTTCAAGGTGTGAGCCAGGCAAGGTATGTGTCTGAGTTTTGCAAGGTGTATGGCCACCAAAAAATTACGGTCGTTATCACTGACTACCTTGTCTGGCTCAAGATGTAGACTGCCCAGCCATGACTCAGTTTCTCACTGCAAGTACTCGGCCAGTACCTCCGCGGTGTGTCTGTTGTCGCCCAAGGACATCATCTTTAAAACAGCCTGTTGATGCTTACCACTAGCTGTTCGATAGTGGGACACCTCGTGTGCAACACTGGCAGCTTCGGATGGAGTGCTCATGCAACTGCGCTCTGTCGACGAGCTTTCGCTTCTGGAGGAGGAGGGTTGATTGCCTACAGCCAACTGTTTCCTATACCGTGGACTAGGCAGCACTGTCCCACCATCGCTGTCCCCTGTGGAGCCTGCATCCACCACATTAACCCAGTGTGCAGTGATGTACACATAATGGCCCTGGCCATGCCTACTGGCCCATGCATCTGTTGTGAGGTGCACCTTTCCACTCAATGATTGTTTGAGTGCATGGACAATGCGGTCTTTCACATGCAGGTGAAGGGCAGGGATGGCTTTTCTAGAAAAGAAATGCCGACTGGGTAGGTCATAGCATGGGACAGCATAAGCCATGAGCTCTCGGAACGCTGTGCTTTCAACCAAATGGAAGGGCATCATCTCTAATGAGATCAGTTTGGCAATGTAGGCGTTCAAAGCCAGTGTACGTGGATGAGAGGATGAGTACTTTCTTGTCTTACTCAGAGTCTCTGCTAGGGTAAGCTGGACTTGAGAGCTGCATATGGGGGAACTAGCGGTGGACATGGTGGACTGAGAGGGGGTTGGTGATGGTGCTGATGGCCATGATTCAGTCTTTTGTTGCAAAAACATTTTGATTGCCTTACTGCTTTGGCCTTGCGACGACACCTCAACATTTCTTGCTGGTGGTGTGCTAACCGGTGAGCTTAAAGTGGGGAAGCGATGTAGCGTTGCTGGCTACCTTCAGTCGGAGCAGGTGCACATGTGCTATGTGAGGTTTTGTAGTGCATCCACGCTTGCAAGTGCATGTAGTTTAAATGTCTAAGCATGCAACTGGTATTCAAATTTCGGAGATTTTTCCCTCGGCTAAAGGTCCTTCCGCACTTCTTATAGATAACCTTTGCCTCATCAATAGGATTTTGGTCAAAAAAGTGCCACACTGCACTCTTCCTACTATGGTATAAATTTTCAGGGCTTGCACGCTGTGCTAATTTGACCGTCTGGCCAAGCTGTCCTGCAACTCTTTTTGTTTTTTTTACCACATTTTTGGACAGCTACGGGCCTGCCAGATAACCACTGCTGCGATGTCCATGCCTGCTGCGGATCCTTCTCCTCTTCTGAGCTATTGCCAGTGGCACCCTCTTCCTCCCAATCCGGGTCAACAATTGTGTCATCCATCACCTCCTCCTCAATTTCATCTTCACCTTCCTCTGTGTCACCGTGTAAGGTGGTATAGTATGCGGTAAGGAGCACCTGAGTTTCATCAGGGTCAGATTCTGGCTCAGTAGACTGCGAGGGCAATGTAGTGCTCTGTGTTATGAGTTCATTTTCCTCAGTCTATCTTTCTATCTGTGTTAATGTTTTTTCTTCTTGCTTCACCGTCATTATATGTTGGGGGCTGCCTATTGCTTTGGGGTCTGCTCTGGGGCAGTTTAGATTTCCCTTTCTGTCTTTAGGCTAGGCAGTTCTCCGGCTGTGATCGAGGGGTCTAGGGCATCGTAGGAACCCCCCACAGCTACTGCTAGTTGTTGTTGATAGGTTCAGGGGTCTGCAATCCGATAGCTGCCAACTTCTCTGGTTTTCTGGGCTTAGCTAGCATTTCTGTTTTTGCCTCCTACGGTGACTCATTCATAACAGCTCTGGGTCAATGTACCAGCAGAATCATCTAGCAGTGGCTGTGCATCACTGCACTCCATGTCAGATTCATCTTGGACTGGGGAATTCAGGATTTGACATGATAACCCAGGCATGGTATGTGAAAAGAACTCCATGGAGTAATCTGAAGTGTGTCCTGCTGCACCCTTCACTTTTGGAGGGGGTGAAGAATACAAGGAAAGGTGTTGTTTCTGACCAGAAGCCAAGACTCAGTGCTTGCAGTTTTTGAAACTTCAGAAGAGGAGGTGATAGAACTGGAGGCTGTTTCGGCAATGTAGGCCAAAACCTGTTCCTGAGCTCCGGCTTTAAAAGCAGTTTACCTACTCCCAGAAAAGGGAACCTTCCAGGCCTTTTTGAGCCAGACGATGATGCAGGC
Organism: Dendrobates tinctorius; assembly: GCF_039654945.1. NCBI lineage: Eukaryota > Metazoa > Chordata > Amphibia > Anura > Dendrobatidae > Dendrobates > Dendrobates tinctorius. The sequence continues at coordinate 62,807,467 of NW_027361676.1, forward strand.
TCAACACCTCCTGCCTTAGCTGCTATTGAGCTTTTGGCATAACCAGCAGATGCACCACCACCGTCATCAGTACCAGCTGCCCCCCCCGCCCTCATCCGCGGCCTCTTCCACCATACTTCCTCATGTTTAGGAAAATGTACCAAAAATTTCAGCAGATATATGGTACTGTATGAAGAGCATACAGCTGTGTGAGGTGTAGGGAAAAATTTAAATTTCCGTATATATTTCCTTAGTCACACACAGACGCTCTTCCAGTATGGATTTAACCGTAATATAAACAGCAGATATACGGTACTGTATCAGAAGTGGACAGGTGAATACGGTGTAGGGGAAAATTTAAATCTCTGTATATTTATTTCCGGAGTCACACACAGACGCTGTCTCAGTATGGATTTAACCGTAATCCAAACAGCAGATATACGGTACTGTATCAAAAGCGGACAGCTGAATACGATGTAGGGGAAAATTTAAATCTCTGTATATCTATTTCCGGAGTCACACACAGATAGTCAGCATGTATTTGTCCGTGATACCAGCCGGTACACGGTAGTGTGTGAGGAGCGTACAGCTCTATACGGTGTGGGAAAAAATGAACACTTGGTAACTGTGCAGAAAAATGCATAAAAGTATGAGTGCTGTGTAAAAAAAAAAGGAAAAAGCAGTTTGCACAGCAGTGTGCAGACAGCAATGCAGCTATCAGGCAGCCTAATAACTAGTGCTGCTGCACACAAGAAAATCCTTCCCTGTCACTGCACACTAACTGTACAGTACAATTGCTATCAGCAGAAGCAGAAGCCCAGATTCTTTTTTCTTTCCTGCCTATCTTTTTTCGTTCCTGCCTAACACTTTCCCTATTGAGAAACAGCGGCAGCAGCCTCTCCATATGCTAAGATTGGCAGAAGTAAAATGGCAGTCAGTGGTCAGGGCTTTTATAGCCACTGTGACGCCACACAAAGCAAGCCAATCACTGCAATGCCCTTCTCTAAGATGGTGGTGGCCGCTGCCCATGTCATCGCGTTGCCCACAGTGTGCGTCCTTGCTCGTTGGCTGAGAAAAGGCGCCTGTAAGCATTATGGGAAACGCGACTTTGGCGAAAGTCGGCAACTTTTGAATCTGACAGACCTGTTTTGCTCAACTCTATTGTTTACTAATTATAGATGCTGCAACCGAAGCAACAATATTGCATAGATACTTGGGAAGTGTTGGCAAATAGTGTGTGGCTTGTAAATTGCATACTGTCGACTTATAATTCATTCATATACTGTATACTCACCTCCACTGTAAAATAATCAAAACTGACAAACTCTTTAGGACCAAGCCACTTTTCTCAAGACATATTGTGCTTTATGATAATGGTAAAATTTCTCCAAAATTTCTTGCGTCTATTTGTGAAAAAAATGTAAATTTGGAAATAAATTTGAAAATTTCACAATTTTCAAACTTTTAGTTTTTATGCCCATAAATCAGAGCACTTTGTCACAGAAAATAGATAATAAATAATATTTCCCACATGTCTACTTTACATCAGCACAATTTTTGAAACATATTTATGTTAGAAGGTTTAAAAGTTGACCAGCAATTTCTCATTTTTCCATTTACAAAACCATTTTCTAAGGGATCACCTCACACTTGAAGTGACTTTGGGGGCCTATATGACAAAAAAAAATGACACCATTCGAGAAACTGCACCCCTCAAGGTGTTCAAAACTACATTGAAGAAGTCTATTAATCCTTCAGGTGCTTCACAAGAACTGAAGCAATGTAGAAGGAAAAAATGAACATTTAACTTTTTTTGACAAAAATATTACTTTGGACGCAATTTTTTCTATTTCCTCAAGGGTTTCAGGAGAAAATGAACCACGATATTGGTTTAGCAATTTCTCCTGAGTACACCGATACCCCATTTGTGGAAGAAGACCACTCTTTAGGTGCACGGCAGGACTCGGAAGAGAAGGAGCACCATTTGAAGTTTTGAATGTAAAATTGTCTGGAATTGAGAGCGGACACCATGCTGCTTTTGGAGAGCCTCTGATGGGCCTAAACAGTGGAAACCCCCTACAAGTGGCCCCATTTTGGAAACTAGACCCCTCAAGGAACTTATTTACATGTTTGGTGAGTGCCTTGACCCTTCAGGTGCTTCACATATGTTTATAACGCAGAGCTGTTAAAACTAAAATCATATTTTTTTCCACAAAAATCTTTTATCACCAAATTTTTTATTTTAGAAAAAGAAGTAGGAGAAAATGGACCCAAAAATTGTTGTGCAATTTGTCCTGAGTATGTCGATACTGCATGTGTGTGGGAAGACCACTGTTTGGCAGCATGGCAGGACCTGGAAAGGAAAGAACAAGGTTTGACTTTTTGAACACAAAATTGGCTGGAATCGAAAGCAGACGCTATGTCACATTTGGTGGGCCCTTGATGTGCCTAAAAATTGTAAACCCCCCACAAGTGATACCATTTTGTAAACTAGACCCCCTCAAGGAACTTATTTATATGTATGATGAGAATCTTGAACCACTAGGTGCATTACAAAAGTGTATAACCGAGCTAAGAAAAATTTTAAAAATCACATTTTTCATGCAAAATGTTTCTTTTATCCCCAAATGTTTTATTTTCTCAAGGGTAACAGGAGAAAATGGACCACAAAGTTTGTTTTCCAATTTCTCCTGAGTGTGCTAATCCTCCATATGTGGGTGAAAACTACTTTTGAGTTTTAGTGCAAAGCTCAAAAGGGAAGAGTGCCATATTATAGTGCAGATTTTACTATTATGGTTTGAAGGTGCCATGACCCACTGGAAGAGCCCCTGAGGTGCCTGAACAGCAGAACTCCTCATAAGTGATCCCATTTTACAAAATAAACCCCTTTATAAATTAATCTAGGGGCAGTGATCATTTTTACACCATCGTTGGGTTACAAAATTTTAGACCATTTTGGCAGTGAAGAAAAAATAATTACATTTTTACCACAAAAAATTTGTTTTAGCCCCAGATTTAACATTTTCAAACAAGGATTGGGTATAATTGTTGCAATAATTTGTCCCACAACTTCTTAATATAGAAATACACCATATGTGGCTGCATAGTACTGCTTAGCCATACGGAGAGTCTCAGTATGGATGGAGCACCATTTGCCTCCTGGAGCGCAGATTTTCCAAGAATAGTTTGCGGACTCCATATACAGAGCTGCTAAATGCTAGAGAGCAGAATCCCCCCCAAGTGACTCCATTTTGGAAATTATACCCCTGTCAAATGTGAATGCTAACGGTGGTTTATGCACACTGAGGCTCAGAAGGGAGGGGGCATTTGGATTTGGGAGTTCACAATTCACTGAATTTCTTCATGACAGAAGAAATGACAGACCTGAGGTGCACTTGCTTTTTTTGTGGATTAAGTTGAAGCTTTTATTGGGAATATTTTTCAGAATGTTTGGGATCACATTTATTCGGTGCTCTACGCTGAGCACATACTTTGGGGTTTCCATCTAAATCTCCAAGTAGAGTGACAAATGAAACCCCCGATGGATTCAATCACAATAATGAGGTAGGAGATGGATTTTGTCTGCCCTTTGTTCAGCGCTATCCTTCCTTTAAAAAGTGCATAAAACTATGGTGGTCAGCGTTTTTATGCACACCTAAAAATACAGACACGGCTGGATCAAAGGTCCTATGGCATTAAAAGTTTCTCCATTTGCCTCATTATAAGGAATCTTCCACTGGCGATTCTGTCTGAATCACGCATTTCAGAGATTTACATGGAGACTCCGGTGTAAGTGCTCAGTGTAGAGCACAGAATAAATGTGCATCGAGCCTTACTGCTATCTTTGGGAAGCAGAATGAACAAATCCACAGCAGGTGAAAAATTAGTTTTATTTATTTTTTACTGTGTTCCTCGTGCGGTATACGTGATTAGGCAACTTTATTCTTTGGATTGGTGCGACTACAGCAATACCAGATTTATATATTTTTTTATGTTTGGCTGCTGTCACACTGAAAGACATTTTTGTTTGCAAGAAGAAGTTTTTGCATCCCCATATATTGTGAGCTACAATTTTTCCATATTTTGGCCCACAGAAACATGTGAGGGCTTGTTTTTCTGTGGGACAAGCTGACTCTTTTATTGGTACCATTTTTGGGCACATGACATCTTTTGATCACTTTCTGTTCTGATTTTTGTGGAGGCAGAATGAAGAAAAACCTGCAATTCAGGAATTGTTTTTTATTGTTTCTCTGTACTGCGTGTGGTAAAATTGATAAGGCTGCTTTATTCTTCGGGTCAGTACGATTACATCGATGCCAGATTTTTATTTTTTTTATGTTTTGGCACTTCTACACAATAAAAACTTATAGAAAAAATAATTATTTTTGCATTGCTTTATTCCGATTGCTATAACTTTTTTATTATTCCACTGATGGAGCTGTATGGCAGCTTATTTTTATGGGGATGAGATGGCATTTTCAGTGATACTATTTTTATTTACATTCATCTTTTTGATCGCATTTTATTCCACTTTTTCATAGAGTTATGATGATAGAGCATAGTTTGCTACTTTTTTATATTTTTTTATAGAATTAACAGCATGACACTTTTATAGATAGGATTGTTCCTAACATGGCAATAACAAATGTGTACTTCTTTGCTTATTTAATTATTTTACATAAAAATGTGTATTAGTGGATTTATTATTATTATTTTATTTTTTTTACATTTTATTTTTTTTTCCTTTTTTTTACCTAGTCCATTTATGGGACTTTCACTTTTTTTTTTTACTTTGCTTGAAGATATAATGCATTGCAATGCACTAGCATTGCACTGCATTATATCTATACTGAGAGCTTCTGACACCATGCTGTGAGCATGGTCTCAGAGACTTTCTGTAGTTTGGTGACCTGAGAGCTCCCGCCCCTCTGCCTGCCTCCTGAATGCCGTGATCGTGCTCGATCACAGCATTCAGGGGGTTAACAGCCTGGAGCAGCACTGACACCGCTTCTGGCTGTTAGTGCAGACACTCAACCACAGGCAGAGATGTGCTGCTGCACTGATTGGCCAGGAGGTGCTGATATTTCAGCATCTCCTGGGCTATCATGCTGTGATCCGTCAGTCAGAACTGAACTGTCACTGCGTTTTTACACGCAACGACAGTTTAAATGCATGACGGGCATAGCCCGTCCTGATGCTAGAACTGACACCCTGTCATGACAAGCAATGCCCATTATTGTATGTTAAGGGGTTAAAGAAGCTCTTTCATTAACTTTTTACTCACTAAACCTGTGTATGTGTGTATGTCGTGTAGTGTAAGTGTGTTAATATTCAATATCATCTTCTCTAGGAAATAGTGCCATTGCTCTCCTCTTCTGAGTGATATCACTGCTCTTCAAACCCTCCTGATTATCCTATGCTCTATATGTGAGTTGGTAATCTGTTTTACAGTGCTCTATAGGCATAGATTGTAAAAGCCAGTTCCAGTTCACACATACAGCATACTAGATGTGTGACCGATGCTATCACATCAGGAGGGCAGTAACATCACGATGGGGCAGCTTTGTGGCGCTGGGGGTGGCGGCCCACCCACTTCCATGCAGTTACAACTGGCAGGAAAGACAGTGTTTTGTGGCCTGTGTTGGAGATGGTGTGCGGTGCCAAAAGAGGGGAGCCGTACCCAATCTCCAGCACAGGCCTCAAGCCATGGTCTTTCCTGCCAGCTGTGACTGCACGGAGGTGGGTGGGCAGACAGCAGTGGGATCTGGCATGTGTAGTCAGGCGGTGGGTCCTGGTGGGGGTCCGGGAGCGGCATCCCTCTCATTACTCCCCCCTCATTACACCCTCTCGTTACACCCTTCTCACAGCCGACAGGAAAGGCGGTGTTTTGCGGCCTGTGCTGGAGATGGTGTGCAGCGCCACCAGAGGGTTGCCGCACCCAATCTCCAGCACAGGCCGCAAGCCACGGTCTTTCCTGCCGGCTGTAACTGTATGGAGGTGGATGGGCAGGCAGCGGCGGGATCCGGCACGTGTAGACAGGCAGTGGGTCGTGGCGGGTGTCCGACGGTGGAATCCCTCTCATTACTCCCCCACATTACACCCTCTGATTACACCCCCTCATTACACCCTCTCATTCTACCCCCTTCATTACACCCCTCTGGTTATACCCCCTCGATACACCCCTTTCACAGCCTCATGATCGCAGCCGTTGCATGGATCCGAGTGGCAGCTGGGATCCGAGTGGCGGCTGGAATCCAAGCAGCAGCCGGGATCCCACCAGCTGTCGCAATCGCAGCGGCGTTCGGGATCGCAGCTGCGGCCTGGATCCAAGTGGCAGCTGGGATCCCAATGGTGGTCGGGATTGCAGCAGCGTTTGGAATCGCAGCAGTGGCCTGGATCTGAGCGGCATCCCTTGGGTGTTCCAAAATGGTGGTCGGCGTACTTCCGGTGCGGCGCGGTGAATTGTGGGATTCGGGGACATCCAGATGGAAGTGGATGACACACAATTTAAGGCAATTATATATATATATATATATATATATATATATATAGTGATGATCTGGAGAATCTCAAGAATAATGACATCAGTCTGAAGAGGAGTGGAACAATGCTGGATCCTGTACAAGGTGACGATTGCTGTGTATATTAACATTTACACAGGTTTAGGTGAAAAAAAAGTTTATGGTAGTGCTACTTTAACCCCTGAATACAAAAACCTGTTTTCACTTTCCTGACAAAGCCCTATTTTTCAAATTTAAATTCTGACCTCTTTAATGTGATAAAGACCTTGAAATAAAAAGCGCATGGTGGCTTAGTGGTTGGTACTGTTTCTTTGCAGCACTGAGGTCCTGGGTTTAAATCCTACCAAGGACAACATCTTTAAGGAGTTTGTCTGTTCTCCTCATATTTTTGTGGGTTTCCACCCACACTCCAAAGACATACTGATAGGGAATCTAGATTGTGAGCTCCAATGGGGGCAGTACTGGTAATGTCTGTAAAGCGCTGTGGAATTAATGGTGCTATATAAGTAAGTAAAATAAATAAATGCTTTCACATATTTCAGTGTATCTGAGACTGTTTCTTCATAACACATTGTTCTTCATGATAGTGATGAGTTTATAAATTTTGCATTTATTTATGGAAATTTGGCAAAAATGTTGTAAAATTTGCAATTTTCAAACTTTTAATTTTTACTAATTTTAAACAGAAAATCGTGCCACACAGAATAGCTCATTACTAACATTTCCCATAAATCTAATTTACTTTAACATAATTTTTGAAACACTTTTTTATTCTGTTAGGCTGTTCGTAGGGTTAAAAGTTTAGTAGCAATTTTCATATTTTCCATACAATTTATTTAAATACTTTTAGGAACAAATACGACAAAAGTATTCTAGGAGCTATACTTTTTTTTTTAGCAACCTGAAGGTCTGTGCTCTGAAAGCTTGTAAATAAAATGCTTCTGGTTAGCCAATAGTGGTATATGTTCTAGACTACTTTTGCATTTTTTGGGATAAAAGTATATAGTACATAGATTTTTCTGGCCAACACGGTACCACTGTTTAACTATTTATTGTACATCACAAAAAAATTACTTCAGTAGCAAAGTGACTTTAAGGGGCTTGTATGTCAGAAAACACGCAAAAATTATGCCATTTTTATTATTGCATCCCTCAAAATATTCAAATCTGTATTCAAGAAGTTTGCTAACCCTTCAGGATATTCACAGGAATTAATGTAAATTGGAATATTAAAAAAGGACAAATTACATTCTTTCAACTAAAATTTAGTCTTAGACTCAAATTTTTCATTTTCACAAGCTGTTATGAGAAAAGACCCACTGAAAGAAAGGTTTTACGAAATTTCTACTGAACATGTCTATAACATATATGTGGTCAGAATTTACTTTTTGGGCACACAGCATGGCATAGAAGGCAAGAGGGCTATTTACCTTTAGGAGTGCAATTTTGGCAGCAATTGACTCTGGATACCATGCCACATTAGCAGAACAATGATGGTAAAGAAACAACAGAAACCACCCACCCATTTTGAAAACTACACCCCATGGATTTATTTTGAGGTGTTATGAACTTTTTGGACTCACATGTGCTTAACGAAAGTTTATAACATTAGGACGTGAAAATTAAAAATGTCATTTTTTTCCACAAAAAAGTTTTTTTAGCCCCATGCACATGACAGCGCGACAAACACCCTGTGTCCAGGGTGGGGGTGAACCAAAACAGTGACATGGACTTCCTGGTGAATTCCATGTTCGGTGTCCATGCCCGAACAGTATATGTTTGGTACGGACGTCGAACTTTTCTGTTCGGGTTCGCACATCTCTAATAAGGAGTAGGAGAAAATGGAATCCACAAAATGTAAAACAAATTGGTCAAAATTTATCAATAAACCATATATAATCAGAAACTGAACTTTGGATATATGGGAGGACTTGGGAGGGAAGAAACGCATAACTTTTGGAGTCCAGATTTGTCTGAAATAGTTTACAAGTGCCACTTACAGAGCCTGCAAGGTGATAGAGCAGGAGAAAATCCATTAAAATGACCCCATTTTAGAAACACCTCAGAATAAATTTAGCTGGGGGTGTTATGAGCATTTTTTTTCCATAAATGTTTGATACATTCCTTTATTTTTTCGATGTGTGAAAATTACAAATTAAATTTGCTACAGTAATAAGTAGATTTAGATTAAAATTTATCATCTTTACCATGGCAAGAAAGAAAAAATGTGGCCTGTAAAATATTGCGCTATTTCTCCAGAGTATGGTAATACCTTAAATATCACTTGAATTTGGACATACGACATTGCTCAGAAGAGACGGAGTGCCATTTGTTTTTTATGGAGTAGTTTGTGGGCACCATTTGTAGCGCCCGTAAGCTTCTAAACAAGCAGAAATACTCAAAATGTTACCCTATTTTGCAAATTACACATCTATAGTGACCAATGGTACTGCAGAGTGAAAATTGTAAATATGTCATTATAGAGCCCAATATATAGTGCTCAGCTATTGCTTCTGGTGACATGCACCCTATAGACTCTTAAAAGGGTTGTTCAGGACCTAGCAATTAATGACTAGTGTTGAGCATTCCGATACCGCAAATATCGGGTATCGGCCGATATTCGCGGTATCGGAATTCCGATACCGAGTACCGATATTTTTACAATATCGAATACCGTAATCAGAAGTTCCCATAATGCTATCAGCCAGTTGTGTTAGCCATGTTAACTAGTGGCATGGCTGTGATTGGCTGCTGAAATGATGTCATCATGATGTGTGGTCTGTGCGGGCCTGCTGGGGGTCTGTGCGGGCCTGCCGGGGGTCTGTGCGGGCTGCCGGGGTCTGTGCAGGTCTGCCGGGGGTCTGTGCGGGCTGCCGGGGGTCTGTACGGGCCTGCCGGGGGTCTGTGCGGGCTGCTGGGGGTCTGTGCGGGCTGCCGGGGGTCTGTGCGGGCTGCCGGGGGTCTGTGCAGGCCTCTCGTGGGTTGTGTGTGCAGGCATCTTCCGATGGGACTACAAGACCCATCGGGCTATGCCTGCTACAATGACAGTGATTGACACATTTGACACATCAGCCAATGATGGGTAAGTAGTAGTCCCATCATCCGGCTAATGTGTTGAATGTAAAAAAAAATATACATACTACATACATACATACATACTACATACTACGTACATACTACATATATACTACATTCATACAACATACATACATATTACATACTACATACATACTTCATATATACTACATTCATACAACATACATACATACTACATGCATACTACATATATACTACATTAATACAACATACATACATACATACTACATACATACTACATGTATACTACATTCATACAGCATACATTCATACTATATAATACATGCATACTACTAGTATGTATGTAGTATGTATGTATGTTGTATGAATGTAGTATATATGTAGTATGTAGTATGTATGTTTGTTTTTTTTACATTCAACACTTTAGCCGGATGATGGGACTACTATTGCCCCATCATTGGCTAATGTGTCAATCACTGTCATTGTAGCAGACATCGCCCGATGGGACTTGTAGTCCCATCGGACGATGCCTGCACACACACACAACCCCCGGCAGGCCCACACAGACCCCCGGTAGCCCACACAGACTCCCGGCAGGCCCGCACAGACCCCCGGCAGGCCCACACAGACCCGCGGCAACCCGCACAAACCCCCAGCAGGCCCGCACAGACCCCCGGCAGGCCCGCACAGACCCCGCCGCACACACAGACACGCACAGTGTCCACCCACGCACCGCCCACACTCTTCCCCCTCCCGAACTGGATGTGCAAGTAAAGAAAGGGTTTATTTTCATTCCGATATTTGTGCCCCATTGACTTGTATGGGTTTCCGGTATCGGAATCGGCGATACCCGATACTTTTTGGGTATCGGTCCGATCCAATCAGATACTTCACAATATCGGATGGTATCGCTCAACACTATTAATGACTCTTCTCAGTATGAGATTTGTTGGGGTTCAACTTGCACCTTCATCAGCTGAAACTGCTCCAGCACCGGCAGAGCTAAGGCTGGGTCCATACGGCTCATATGGTTACTGATGGATGCATACACTCAGGAGGTATGAGCCCATCAGTGTGTACTGTCAGGAAGGATGCCAAAGCATCTGTCCACCATAGGGACCCACTATAAGGAGATGTACACCACATGGTATACGTCTCTTTGCAGTGTCCTCCTAAAGTATATAGGAAGTCTGATGCTCTTTCCTAGTCAGTTACATTAGTCAATGCCAGCCAGATAGAGGCTGAAATAACTCACCTTTGCCTGTGTCACCTATGATGACATTACAGTGTATGTCTGGAAAAGTTACCAGATGTGTACTATAGGCTAAGTGCACAAACACTGTGCACCTAGTCTAAGAGATGTACAGACTAAATAAAGTAACCCAGTACATTGCTTGTTGGCTGCGGTCTGAATACTGTAGTATATTCACATTAATAGGGGATAAAGCACAGTACTTGCCTGCAGACACTAAGTAATGTACGGCCACTGCTATGTTCTGACTGCACATAGATTTTTTTTCAGTTAATGCATATGGTGTAAGTCTGATGGCTTCCACAGTAGTATATAGCTGATAGTTGGGTGTACTATGTTCGGACCGCCTCATTTTTCATATTGAAAAACTAACCAGCAGATAGTTCATCAATGATTACACTTGGAGAACCACATTCTCCCATCTACAGTAATGCTAAAATGGTTGACGATCAGTTTGATTTGGGTTGGACATGTTACATGGCTCAGGCAGAGACATTTTGCATTCTGAGAGAGGATTTTACTGGACTGCTTTTTTTTATTTTTCCATTGACATACAATAAATCTTAGTAAGGGGTTATTTAATGAGTAGAAGTTTTTATTGGTGCCATTTTGGAGTATATAATATTTTTATTTACTTTTAATTGTATTTATTTAGAAGCAAAATTAACAAATAAACAGTAACTGTCTTTATTTTTTACACAATTGTACGCTGTTCACTGTGCGGTAAATGTTATAAGACATCCTTAAGGGCCTGTCACACTCAGCGATGTCGCTAGCAATATCGCTATAACGTCACTGGTTTTTGTGACGTTATAGCGATATTACTAGCGATATTGCTATGTCTGATACTTACCTCCGACCGCTCCCCCGCTGGTTATCGCTGATCACGCGAGAACGTCCTGGACTGTTTCTCGTCATCAGCTTCTTGCTGGGCTTCTTGTGGAGAGACGAGCGACGCGTGGACGCGGGCGGGAGGACATCAGGATCGCCTAGTGTGACAGGTAAGTAGTGACCCCCGACCCCTGCGATGAGATCTGCCTGTGTGGCAGCTCACTAGCAACAACTTAGCAATGTACCAGCGATCCTGACCGCGTCATATCGTGTGACAGTACCTTTATTCTTCAGAACAGTATGATGAAAGTGACAAAATTATTTGTTATTGCCTCACCATATTCTGAGAGATATAACTTCTTTAAATTTTTGTGCTGAAAAAACTGTGTGAGAGTTTTTTCTGCAGGATAAGCAAAGTGTCCAATTGTGCCAATTAGGACTAAACTTTTTTTATTTTGTTCTTGCTTTTTTCTTCGTGTTTTGGGTGGCAGAGTGAACAAACTCATGAATTGCTTTTATTATTTTTTACACGCCATTCATTATGCAGTAAAAGTGGCAAGAAAATGATATTCTTTGGGTCAGTTCAATAGCAGTGAAACCACATTAATATAATTTTTTGCTTTAGGTTATATTTTCTTTCCACGTTAAATCAATTTTTGACAAATTATTATTTGATTTTCGGTTGCCATATTCTGACACCAATAAGAGCTTTAAAATGCCTGGTTTCAGCCTTGTGGCTGGAGGAAAAATTGTTCCTAATAGCAATTCATTTTAGTGGAGAGATCATGGTATCTTGGCTGCGCTTGCAGAACAGAAGAATCCTCAATAGTATAGAAAGAATACTTTTATTACACCAACACACTTTAGCTCCAGATTGGGGCCTTTCTCAAGGTAAAAAAAAACAAATGTTTTTTTCTTTTACCTAGAAAAAAGGCACTAGTCAGACACCAAAATGCTTCATCGAGGAGTCTTCAGTTCTTCAAGCGCATCTTAGGTACCTTGATATCTGCACTAATGTGTAGCTGAAACAAGTAGCAGAGCTCAGACAGCTGACCCCGCCCACACCCCTGAATTTCCTGAGCTGGAAATTGTATTTAAAGGCTTCCCCTGACTGGTGTCCAGTGGTTAGGACCCGGTCCTTGTCTGCCCTTATTCACACAGACGTCAACTTTGCCACATGATAAGGTTATTAATACTAGACAGTGTAGGACCGCCCCGATCACAGAGTCACCTTGTCATTGGTGGGACGGCTTTTATGCTATGTTTGATCAAATACAGTATTACTAAGAACTCTGTATGATTTAAATGCACTTTTGCTTTTTACTTATTTAGTTATAGCAGGGTTTATTCATTTTTTCATTTTGTCTTTTGTAGGTTTTGTATGCTTTTTGGCCATGTGAACATGCATTTATAAGCTGCATGTGTACCAACTCAAACCAAGCTCAATTTTTGCGTTTTTTCACACCCCTGAATAGCAGCATTCTGTATACTTTGCATATTGACAGGAAGCAGCTAACCAGTGCTGGTGGTGTGGTTAGACCCAGATATGAGTGAGATGTGGTCCTGTTGTATTAATCTCCTGCAGATAAAGCACTCATTGTATTGAAAAAACAGCACACAGCCTAATATGTGATATATCGCACAAATCAATGTCTCTACCCCTACCTCATGCTGCTCTCAGGTTAAATAGCAAAAACCTTCTGACAGATACCCTTTAAGATCTATATATGCTTGTGTTAGCCAGATAAGCTCATTAATAAAATGGTACATAGAGAATTAAATAAAAGACACACACACACACAAAATTTGCATGAAACGCAATATCTATTTGTTTTTAACCCCTTTCTGACCACTGACGGGATAGTACGTCAGCGGTCAGACTCCCCTGCTTTGAGGAGGGCTCCGGCGGTGATAAACAGCTGACATGTGCCCGCAATTGGCGCGATCGGAATCACCATCTGCCCACGCCTATTAACTAGTTTTATCCTGCTGTCAAGCACTGACAGCGGGCATTTAGTTAGTGCTTCCAGCCGTCGGGCCGGAAGTGAGCTCATCGCCGACCCCGTCACGTGATCTGGGGTCGGTGACTCGTTGCCTGGACAACCAGCGGTCTCATAGAGACCTCTATGTTTGCTCCAGGCAGATCGCTTTGAGCACCGCCTGATGGCCGGCGCTCATAGCACAGCAGTAAATTTGCTACATATGGGCGATCTGCTCATCACCCGTATGTAGCAGAGCCGATTGAGTTGTGCATGCTTCAAGCCTCCTATGGAGGCTATTGAAGCATGCCAAAAGTAAAAAAAAATGTTTAAAAATAAAAAAAGTAAAAAAACCTAAAAGTTCAAATCACTCCCCCTTTCACCCCAATCAAAATAAAACAATAAAAAAACACACATACACATATTAGGCATCGCCGCATTCAGAATCGCCCGATCTATCAATTAAAAAGGCATTAACGCAATTGCTAAATGGCGTAGCGAGAAAAAAATTCAAAACGCCAGAATTACGTTTTTTTGGTCCCTGCGACATTTCATTAAAATGCAATAACGGCGATCAAAAGAATGTATCTGCATAAAAGTGGTGTCATTAAGATCGTCACCTCAGCCCGCAAAAAAAAAGCCCTCGCCCGACCCCAGATCACGAAAAATGGAGAAGCTATGGGTCTCGGAAAATTGCGCTTTTTTTTTTTAGCAAACTTTGGAATTTTTTTTCACCACTTAGATAAAAGAGAACATACACATTTTTGTTGACTATGAACTCGTAATGACCTGGACAGTCATAATGGCAGTTTAGTTTTTGCATTTATTGAACCTAGCAAAAAAGCCAAGCAAAAAACAAGTGTGGGATTGCACTTTTTTTTGCAATTTCACCGCACTTGGATTTTTTTTACCGTCTTCGAGTACACAACATGCTAAAATCAATGATGTCATTCAAAAGTACAACTCCTACCGCAAAAAATAAGCCCTCACATGGCTATATTGACAGAAAAATAAAAAAGTTATGGCTCTTGGAAGGAGGGGAGTGAAAAACAAAAAAGAAAAATCGAAGAAAGCTCCGGTCATGAAGGGGTTAAAAGATGGAAAACAATTGCATGGGCTACCGCATAATTATCATAACCAGCAGAGGAAAATCTGATGGATGAGGGTTGAAGTTAATCTACTGGGAAGGAGCCAATAGCCATAAAGGTTCCTAGGCTATCAATATTAGCTCACAGATGTTTGCTTAGCCTTTACTGGCTAGTTTACAGGGGAACCCGAGAAAAAAAATTAACATGGGGTCCCCCTATAAAATTAAACAAGCAAAGGCTAGGCAGACAGCTGCTGGCTGATATTAATAGCCTGGGAAGGGGCTATGTATATAGGCACCCCCACGCTAACCTCAGCTCTCAGCCACCACTGAAATGGCGCAGCTTATAGATGTGCCAGTTCTGGCACTTAGCCATGCTCTTCCCACTTGCCCTTTGTATTGTCAGGTGACATACGGATTAGTAATGGAAAAACGTCAATAAGACACCTATCGATTACTAATCCTACAGTTATATGGTAAATAAACACACAGCCAGAATAAAGTCCCTTATTTGAACTAATGACACAGACTCCTTTATTGAATGTTAACTTACTTACCATACTTACTGCATCGCCTAATCCCTGAATCCCTCGACCTCCTGCAACAAAAGCAAAATAATAAACCAACTCAAATACTCCCTGTCTGACGCAGTCCATTTATCGAGTGTCCCACGATGATCTCACATGTAGAACAGTCACATTGGGAGATGTGACTGTCCTACAAGGTCTCCGATGATACACTGACAGGAGCAAATCGCTCCCGCAGTGTATCACTGAGAGTTCACTGGAGTTTGTGCTCTCACTTACAGCATTACAGCTGTGTGAGAATTATCTCATGCAGCGGTGCCGCAAGTGACACACGAACTCCTGTGAACTCTGAAGGCGGCACAGTGGGAGGATTACCTCCTGTCAATGTGTCACCGAAGGCCACATAGAGTGGTCACATCTCCCAATGTGACTGTTTTACATGTGAGATCACCATGGACACCCGTTATTAAATGGATTATGGTGGAAAGGTAAGTACAGTCATATGTTAAAGTTTGGGCACCCCTATTAATGTTAACCTTTTTTCTTTATAACAATTTTGGTTTTTGCAACAACTAATTCAGTTTCATATATTTAATAACTGATGGACTCAGTTATATTTCTGGATTCAAATGAGGTTTATTGTACTAACAGAAAATGTGCAATCTGCATTTAAACAAAATTTGACCGGTGCAAAAGTATGGGCGCCTCAACATAAAAGTGACATTAATATTTCGTAGATCCTCCTTTTGCAAAAATAACAGCCTCTAGTTGCTTCCTGTAGCTATTAATGAGTTCCTGGATCCTGGATGAAGGTATTTGTGACCATTCCTGTTTACAAAACAATTCCAGTTCAGATAAGTTTGATGGTCGCTGAGCATGGACAACCGCTTCAAATCAACCCACAGATGTTCAATGATATTCCGGTCTGGGGACTGCGATGGCCATTCCAGAACATTGTAGTTGTTCCTCTGCATGAATGCCTGAGTAGATTTGGAGCGGTGTTTTGGATCATTGTCTTGCTGAAATATCCATCCCCTGTGTAACTTCAACTTCGTCACTGATTTTTGCACATTATTGTCAAGAATCTGCTGATACTGAGTTGAATCCATGCGACCCTCAACTTTAACAAGATTCCCGGTGCCGGCATTGGCCACACAGCCCCAAAGCATGATGGAACCTCCACCAAATTTTACTGTGTGTAGCAAGTGTTTTTCTTGGAATGCTGTGTTTTTTAGCCTCCATGCATAACGCCTTTTTGTATGACCAAACAACTAAATCTTTGTTTCATCAGTCGACAGGACCTTCTTCCAAAATGTAACTGGCTTGTCCAAATGTGCTTTTGCATACCTCAGGTGACTCTGTTTGTGGCGTGCTTGCACAAACGGCTTCTTTCGCATCACTCTCCCATACAGCTTCTCCTTGTGCAAAGTGCGCTGTATTGTTGACCGATGCACAGTGACACCATCTGCAGCAAGATGATGCTGCAGGTCTTTGGAGGTGGTCTGTGGATTGTCCTTGACTGTTCTCACCATTCTTCTTCTCTGGCTTTCTGATATTTTTCTTGGCCTGCCACTTCTGGGCTTAACAAGAACTGTACCTGTGTTCTTCCATTTCCTTACTATGTTCCTCACAGTGGAAACTGACAGGTTAAATCTCTGAGACAACTTTTTGTATCCTTCCCCTGAAAAGCTATGTTGAATAATCTTTGTTTTCAGATCATTTGAGAGTTGTTTTGAGGAGTCCATGATGCCACTCTTCATAGGAGAGTCAAATAGGAGAACTACTTGCAAGTGGCCACCTTAAATACCTTTTCTCATGATTTGATACACCTGGCTATGAAGTTCAAAGCTCAATGAGGTTACAAAACCAATTTAGTGCTTCAGGAAGTCAGTAACAAGTAGTTAGGAGTGTTCAAATCAAGAAAATGATAAGGGTGCCCATACTTTTGCACCGGTCAAATTTTGTTTAAATGCAGATTGCACATTTTCTGTTAGTACAATAAACCTCATTTGAATCCAGAAATATAACTGAGTCCATCAGTTATTAGATATATGAAACTGAAATAGCTGTTGCAAAAACCAAAATTGTTATAAAGAATAAAGGTTAACATTAATAGGAGTGCCCAAACTTTAACATATGACTGCATATGTTAGTTTATTATTTTTTTTTTGCTGCAGGAGATTGAGAGTGTCGGGATTAGGTGTTTGGTGTGTATGAATGTGTTTTTTTTTGTTTTACAATTGAACACAGTCACCTGATGATGGGACTACTAATGTCCCATCATTGGCTCATGCAGTCCCATCAGATGATGCCTGGCTACACACAGACACACACACAGACACCTGCAGACAGACACAGACACCCACTGACAGACACAGACATCCGCAGACACACACATATTCTCGGATCACACATATTCTCGGCTCACACATATTCTCCGCCCACACACATTCTCTCCCTACACACTCTTCCTCCTTCCTTTCCACAGTGTTTTTGGCATGCAAATCCGCAGACCTTTTTACACCTGCAGTTTAGCTGTGGATTTGACTTACATTGGTAAGTCAATGGGTGCAAAAACGCTGCAGATACACAAAAAGAATTGACATGCTGTGGAAAATAAAACATTCCAAATTTTTCACAGCATGTCACACCAATTCTGGTTTCCCATTGATTAACATTGATTGAGCTACCCTTTGCGGATTTGGTGTAAATCCGCACATTAAAAATACTGCGGATCTGAAACAAAATCCACAACGTGTGCCCATAGCCAAAAGAACCAAGAAATGTTTGTCCGTATGAGCCAGGATCAGAGTTGTGTTTGCATTTAAACCTGGCCATACTAAACCCCACACCTAATTCAGCTTAAGAGAAGATTTCCTAAAAATATCTATCTTTTATAACGCACAGCCTTTGAATACAGTATACAGCACAATTTATCAAAGTGAAGCATACTGTTTGATACATTTTGAGCATCTTTAGATCATCAAATTTAAGTTTATATCACCTACAGGATTAGTTGGCTTACTTTGACACAAATTCAGGGCAGGGTCTGGTATCTCAGTCTGTACTGATTTCTCATGAGGTCACCTTCATTTCATATGAAGCCATATCTCCCATTGAAACAAGACTGAAAAAGTGTCTAACATACAATAAATGTTGTCCAAGGCACAAGCAACACAGATTACTTTTTGCATGAATGAAGCAAGCATTCTGGTATTTTTAGCTTAATAGATCTGTCCCATAGTGTGTTACCTCTACTGCTCCTAAACAAGAAGTGTACTGCACTTAGCAGAATAGCGGGAGTGCCCATAGCTGGCCTAGCCATCAGTTTTACACAGACATTAACATATTTCGGCGGTCACAACAGATGGGTCCTTCTATACTTCCTGTTTCAGAAGAGATGCCAACTAGAACAGTCATAGCTAGAACAGAACATTTGAAAGCTGTGGTTTCTATGACATTTTTAATGTTTTATATCACATGAAACCTCACTATTTCAAGATTAAAACAGGAACCAAAATTGGGGAAAAAAGTTCAAATTCCACATATTTCCTTTGCTACATTGCTATTTGGTAAAATGTAATGTAACCCGAATAGTTGCTTGATTTAAAGAGTGACTTTTTTTCTTTTAACCTTCATTCTTATCTTAGGGCATCCTGCAAAACATTTAAAGAGTTTATTTACTTCTCAATAACCTGGCTTAAAGAATAGTCAGTTGTATCTCTTCTACCATTGTCTCGTCTGGTTTCATTTTGTATTGGCCACATGCTTTACCTTCATTTAAAGCAGCGCTAGAAAGAGCTTTAGAAAAGAGCGGAGAGGTTCAGCAATATATCAGCAGCTACTTTACAAAGGCTTCAGACCACAAAAAGTATTACAATTTACAATTGCATCTATTGTGAAATTCCTCTCCCAAGGAAAGTGAACAAGGGGTTCATATTTAGAGTATTATCCATTCAATGTACTAAGAAAACACATAAAGGAAAATGACATCTACACTAAATAAACTGGCAAAACAGAAAGTAAATTCAGGGTCATGTAGAAAAATGTGATATATGATAAGCCTTCAAAGTGAGGAGTAATAATAATACCATTACGCTCATTCCAAATCACTAAAATGATGGACCTAATGCTGAAATAGTGTAAGAAAACAACAAGGCACCAAAATATACATGGCATTGACAGCTAAAAAATTATAGTTTACTCACTCAATGATAGCGATGCTAAGAAGATAGCGAAAGAAACCCAGTGAGCTAGGCTAATAATATGATTGCCAACTGCTATATCTGTATGTTAAAAAGTTATTCTACCCTAAGGACAAAATGTACAATGCGTATTACTCCCAGGGCCATATTTGTCAGTGTGCTTTGTAGATTCAGCGTATAGGGCATCAGGTTGTGGGGAGTGGTATCAACCAATCCTAAAAACATTTTAAAAAGAAAGTTTTATACTTGCCCATTGCTCAATCTTTGGGAAGGTGGGAGGATGGAAGAGTAGCAGAGTATTAAAGTGAATGTCACCATATTTGACCTATCTAAACTATTCATATGGGCATACAAGTTTTAGAATACTGAAAAAAGTCCTACCTCTATGTCTCATATCAGATGCCTTGTTATTGAGAAATCATATTTTATCATGTAAATGACCTCTTCCAAGCAATGGACAGGACATTGCCCCGAAGAGAATTTTGCTACTGCACTTCATTTCTATAAATTTTGTCTCCCATCAGCGTCACTGCCCTGTGACGTCAGCCAATTTGAGAGGAAATGTTGCACATGTGCCTTACTGTTTTCTTCTATCCTACACAATTTCTGCCCTTCAATGAGCATTGGCATCACGTATGTTCTATGTAGGGGCCGTTCCTAGTGTTCTCTGGCATACGGAAGGAGATGGAAGACTGCGGAGAAAGGAAGAAAACAGTAAGCCGCACAAAAGAGATTTCCTCTCAAGAGGCCGACGTCACAGGAACAGAGTGAAGGTAATGGCATGCAAGATAAAGTGTGGATAAAAGATATTAATATTCATAGTGCAGCAGGTTGTAGCAATACTCAAGTACTGTAGGTTGAAATGCCACTGATTTCTGTCTCATGGTATAGGATTCTATTGCCACGCTTTGTAAGAAAAATATTTACACACTTTTCTATGTTTATGCTCAAAAACATGCTAATCCTGTAGGTTTAAGGAAGGCCACAATGACACATTAAGAAATATGATAGGGGAGCAGCAGTACTAGCAAACTATCATTCTTTCTTTTATATATTTGCCCTGATGCCAGGACCGGTATTTGTGCATGTTTAGTGTATGTAGGACTTGCTGCATTGTTGTTCTAATGTTTTGATGAGCTGACGGACAAGAGGATCAGACATCTAAACTCCTAGTTCAGAATGTCCATTTTGTAATGTGCTGTGTGTGCGGTGCCTCACCCACCTGTGGGCCAGCATTCTCCTCCAAGTGCATGGCTCCTTTTCTTCTCACACACACACAAACATTGTCAGAGTCTCTATTCATTTTCTGCAAAACTTTACTTAATTTGTTCCCAGGTTCAGCAGTTGCAGTCCAGTATTTTCCACATGACACAGAAACTTCTTTCTCTAGACTCTCCCTAATACTGTCTTCTGGCACAAGATCTGGTTCCCAGTACCACAGCTAACTGAGATGATGGTCCCGCTTCTTCCAGGGGCTCCCCGTTCCTCTTCCATTCAGGAATGTCCCGGGAGTTGCCCAAAGCCTCGCCATTTGTTCCCCCAGGCTGCCCAGTCCCACTTGTTTCCTGTCGACAGTTTTCATCTTTTCTGTATCCTGAGCCTTCGCTTCACTGTTTTTCCCCCTTTGGCACTGCTTCTGTTCACTTCATTCTTTACGTAACAACTTTCCACAGCAGTTTCTAGAACAATCCGTTTACCTCTGAACTAGCTCCTCCCACTAGCTAGCTTCCTATTGGGTGAAACATTTACCTATTACTACTCTGGATAAAACCAGTTAACTATCTTATCTTACATCTAAATCTACATCCCTGCCTCTATAATGCATCCACTGCACTATACTTTACTTAACCTCATACTATGCTAAACATTAGGCTTAATTATGTTTTTAACTGCCTCTACCTTAGTCCCTAACACAATACAGGTATATAAACATTACATCACATGTAAACATATGCTATAAATGACATATACACATAAGCACATTAGTGAAACATCCACAGCGCACCTTGTTTGATCCAGCAGATATGCATTGAGGTGCAGGGGCGAAATCAGCATTGTTGTTCTAATGTTTTAATGAGCTGAGGGACAAGAGTATCTGGCATCTAAACTCCTAGTTATTTTAATAAATAAATTGACTATGCTCCAAACTGACTGACACAAATCTGGAAAAGCAGTTGCTAGAAGCAACATCTTCAGTACAATCTAACATCACATGCATAATCTAAAAGAGGTAGTTCCAGCCATCACATATGGCTAAGTTGCCTAAGTCTTTTAACAAATATATCAGGTTAATTTTAAAGTTGATAATTTTGTATGGACCTCAAATAATGTTATAAATAGAGACGAGCGAACCTTTCAAGGTTCGTTCAGTTCGGCTTGCCAATTGTCCTGATGTTCAATGAACATGTTCGACGAACGTACCCCATAAGTGGGAGGCCAAACCAAATATATTCACAACATCTTAAGGGATATCAAAAAGCTTCAAAACAGCTAAAATTTGAGGCAGACATCATGAAAAGTGCCATAAATATACCCACAGTTGACATTTGCTAATGGCACAGCAGCAGTCAGCAATGGGCCATGCATGAGGTATCAGGTTCTGGCCCAGCATTTACAGCTTTGAATTTCAATGAAGACCTGGAGGATAAGGAAAATATATAAGCCTTCTATGCTGGGAACCTTGATACCTCATGCAACACCTCCAATACATACATCAATTTCATAAAGTACTATTGGTAAAAAAATGTAAGGAATACAACACAGCTTGTTGACTAATCAATTGACCCACAGTAGAACATTTTATAATGGCACAGAAGCAGTCAGCCATGGTACAAGCATGAGCTATTAGGGTCTGGTCCAGAATTTACAGCTTTAAATTGAAGTTTCAGTGAAGATCTGATGGTTAAGGGAGTAGTGTAAGCCTCCTTTGCTGTGAGCCCTGATACCTCATGCATCAGCTCCATTTTTTCCCCAGACATACTCAGAATGCACAGACATCAGTTTAAAAATTACTATTGTTAGGAAAATGTAAGGAAAGTAACACAAGTTGCTGACTGATCAATTGACTCGCAGTAGAACATTTTATAATGGCACAGAAACAGTGAGCCATGGGTCATGCATGAGGTATCAGGGTCTGGGACATAGTAGAAATAGTATAATGGGCCTCTGACACCCCTTCCACGCCACACCACAAGAGAGGTGCCACAGATGGCAATAGCGGAAGATCAAAAAATGACAATAAAAAATGAAATCATTGCCTAGTCTGCCCAGTCTTCGACTGGGCTACAAAAGTCATTGGAGATCCATGGCTTGTTTATTTTGATGATAGTTAGACAGTCTACACTTTTATGGGACAGCAAGATGTGCTTATTCGTGAAGACACCACCAGCAGCACTGAAGACACATTCTGAGAGAACACTATCTGGCGGGCATGACAAAACCTGCAAGGTGTGACCAAAATAGAAAAGGGCCAAAATTCCCTCCAATTGCATTTATATAGAGCTCAAGATACTCCTGCACAATCCTCTCCAATCGTTCACAAGGTGTCAGACGTGTACTCTGTTCTGCTAGTGCACGGGCTGGTCTAAAAAATGTGTCAAATTACACACAGAAATTTGCTGAAAAACAGAATGGATAGCAGCTCTAAAAGTCATACATTGATCTAATGCCACTAGGAAAAAATAAATATAACTGAACTTGAAGAAGTTCTTAGTTCAACATTCTGATCAGACTGTGTGAAGTCCACTTTCACTTCACAGTAAACCTCTTAGTGGGTCCCTATCGACTTAACGGAGTGGAGCCATGCGTCAACCACTGCTGCAGTGACAATGCACCAGCAGGGGGATGGCCTGATACCTCACAGCACCCATGCTGCAAAACAGTCCCCATAGCTCCAGACTTCACCGCTCCACCAGCACAAAGTCACAGCAGCAATGGCCGCCTCACAAAACCAACACCAAATATAAGGAGCCTTGAATGTCATCTTCCTCAAGTTCTCCAGTGAGAGCAAAAATAGGCTAGACCCCTTTCTTTTGCAGTCTCCTGCCAATTTAAAATCACCTGTGCCAAATTGGAGGAGTGCACATCCGAAAAGAAAAGGACAGATCATGCAATATACTGAAAAAGAGAATGGACAGCACCTACAAAAATAATACATTGATCTAATGTCGCTAGGCAAAAATATATATAACTGGACATGAGGTTCTTTGTTTACCATTCTGATCAAACTGTATGAAGCCCACTGCCACTTCACGGTGAACATCTTAGTGGGCTCTTAGCATGTTCTTTCCCCTTTCTTGTACCATCTCTCTTCCCATTTGGCACAGTTGATTTTAAATTAGCAGGAGACTGCAAAGAAAGGGGTCCAGACTATTTTTGCTCTCACTTGAGAGCTTGAGGAAGGTGAGTTTCAATGCTTCTTTCATTTGGTGTTGGTGCTTTGTGGCTCTGGTATTGTGCTGGTGTGGTTCAGTCTGGAGTCATGGGGACCCAGTCTTGCATGCAGCATGGGCGCTGTGAGGCACCAGGCCATTTGCCCCACTTATGCATTTTCTCTGTGGCAGTGGTGTGCACAAATCCACTCCGTTAAGGCAATAGGGACCCACTGAGAGGCTTGCCGTGACATGGCAGTGGGCTTCATACAGTCTGATCAGAATGTTAAACTAAGAATATTAAGTTACATATATTTTGCCTAGCGGCATTAGATCAACGTATGAATTTTTGGAAGTGCTGTTAATGCTCTTTTTTTGTGTATAGTATGTTCTTTCCCCTTTCTTGGACGAGGTGATTTTAAATTAGCAGGAGACTGCAAAGAAAAGGGGTCCAGCCTATTTTTACATTCACTTGAGAGATTTAGGGAGGTGAGTTTCAATTCTCCTTTCATTTGATGTTGTTGCTGTGTGGCAGACATTGTTGCTGTAGTTTTGTGCTGGTGGGGCGATGCAGTCTGGAGTCATGCAGACTCACTCTTTCAGCATCGGTGCTGTGAGGCACCAGGCCATCTGCCCTGTTGGTGCACTGTCACTGCGGCTCTGGTCAGTGCGCAACTCTGCTCTGTTAAGGCAATAGGGACTGGCTGAGGGGTTTGCTGTGACGTGGCAGTTGACTTCTTATAGTCTGATCAGAATGTTAAACTAAGAACTTCATAATCAGTAATATATATTTTGCCTAGCAGCATTAGATCAACCTATGAATTTTTGAAGGCACCGTCCAAGCTCTTTTTTTATGTATAGCATGTTCTTTCCCCTTTCTTGGACCAGCACTCCTCCCACTTGGCACAGGCAGATTTAAATTAGCAGGAGTCTGTAAAGAAAGAGGTCCAGCCTATTTTTGCTCTCACTTCAGAGCTTGAGGAAGGTGAGATTCAATGCTCCTTTCATTTGATGTTGGTGCTGTGTGGCGGCCAGTGTTGCTCTTTTTTTGTGCTGGTGGGGTGGTGCGGTCATGGGGACAGTCTGATCAGAATGTTAAATGAAGAACCTCAAGTTCAGTAATATATATATATTTTGATAGAAAAACAGTAATGTTCCAGCTCCTTGAATAAAATGCTAATCCTTTTTTGGAAAAAATGTAACTTTAAAAGATGAATTATTTTTAGATCAACTTATGAATTTTTGAAGGTGCTCTCCATCCTCTTTTTTTGGTGTATAACTCATAGAAATTACTTATGCCACTAACACTGCCGCTAATGATTTTTCGTTGCTGTCTTGATGTTCCAGGGGTTGGATATCTTGAACACACTGTGTGCCTCACTGCTGTCTTGCGGAAAACCACTTTTAACATTGTCTGCAAGCGTGTTTCAATACTTCAACATGCGCGCATCCTTTCCAGTGGTCGAAGCATATGGCCGATTGTATTCTTGTACCGAGAATCTAACACAATGGCAGCCCAGTATTCAGCACTATTTCTAACCCTAAGAATACAGGCATCATTTTGAAGATAGTGCAGCAAGAAGGCAATCATGTGTCTTGCGCTTCCATGAAGGCCAAATGCATGGTGTGTTGGTGGCAAGGTAACACTCAAGGGTGCTTCCTCATTTCTCTCACACCACCACAGACAACAGAGAGGGGATTATTATCCTCTTAATCTCCTGACTGTTGCCCATTCATCACTTCTTCCTTCTCATCCACCTTAATTTGTTCCTTAGCTCCTGCATGTTCACTAACGCTTTGTCTGGTACCATGAGCCCCCTTGATCACTGTAATCTACCCTCCCATGGCAACTGCTGTGTGATGACACTCCAGAATTTAGAGATATTTTTATCCCTTCTGCATCCTCCTCTGCTTCCACCTCTTCTTCTGGGTTCACCACTTCTTCATGCAGACTATTCGAGGTGTGCTCCAGCATGCAGATGATCGGATTACTGATGCTGTGATAACATCATCAGCGCTAACCATGTTAATATTCATTTCGAACCTGGGCAGAAGGGTGCAGAGGTCCTTCATTTGGGCCCACTCCCCAAGCGTGATTTGCACCACATCCAAAGTGCATTGGCCTAGGCTATGCAAAAGGACATAATGCACCAGTGCTCGTTGCTGCTGAGTCAGTCATTGCAGCATCTGCCAAATGGAATTCTATCATGTTGGAACATCACAAATCAAATGGCTCCCCAGCAGGCTCAAAGACTTCTTTAGTGATGCAAGTCAATGACCTGCAGGGTACGATCTTCGGAAGTGAGCGCACAGCAAGAGCATTTTATGCAGCAGCACATCCAGGCCATGATAGTGGAGGAGAAATTGCTGTGCCACCATGTTGAGGACATGAGCCATGCAAGGCACGTGTGGAAGTTGCACCATTGTTGCACATGGCATTCTCTGGCTAAAGGTTTAATGGAGACAGTCATTGCTCTAACTTAGCCAGGAAAGATGTCCACAACTCTTGATCTGTGTGACTGCAATCTCTAAGGTACATTAATTTTAACAGTGCTTGATGTGAGCCCTAGCTATGCAGTATAGATGTGGGGGGATTCTATCTTTACTGTTGGAACGGGTGTCTCATTAAGGTTGAGGTTAAGGGCACAGGTGGAGACTCTAAAGGAGGTGGAGGAGCCAAAAGCAGTGGAGAAAGTGTTAGCTACAGAGGCTTGTCCCACAAGCCTTGGGGATTTCGAAGATTTGTGGAGTAGCCCCTTGACCACATGTCCCCTCAGCCACCAGAGTCACCCAGTGCCCAGTCAGTGAAATATAATGGCGCTGCCTATGTTTGCTCTTCCTAGTGTCAGTGGCGAAATGCACCCTGGCAGACATAGATTTTTCCAAAAACCGGGTGATGTTGTTCAACATGCTAGCACAACTTTCTAAGAGAAGTAATGGCAACTGGGCAACTGGTACTTGGGGATTGCGAATGCCATCAACTTTTGGAAACCATCTGTATCCACCAGGCATAAGGGCAACATTTCCATGGCCAACAGATCGCAGATGGTGGAGTTTAAGCTTTCAGCTTTGGCATGTGTAGGAGGAAACAATCTTTTACATGACCATAACTGCAGGACTGTTGGCTGCTTTGCTGATAGAGAGTTGAATAGGGTGAATAGGACAAACTGCTGAACTGTTAGTGAGGTGAATGCAGAGATGTTATGGTGGATTGAGAAAGATGTGTTAAGCTTGGTGACACAAAAAGAGCAGATATGTCCACTTCCATTACAGCTGATGGGCTGTCACTCATCCTGAATGTATGGGTGAACAAGTAGAGTTTCTGCTGCCGGAGACCTGTGTGAGAACACTTGTCACAGTGATGGAGGAGGAAGAAGCAGCAGATGTGGTTGATGGGACAGCCGGTGTTTGGCAAGGCCTGCTAGTTGGCATTTTAGTACATTGAGATTCCCAGACTAAGACATGCATGTAGTTGTGAAATTATTGCAATTTTTGCCCGTACTGAGGTTTTGTTGCCCAATCTGGCACATAGCGTGGGTGAGTCATCATTTGCGGTCTCAATAAAAGCCCAGGCTAGGCAACTCTTGCCACCCCTGTGAACTGCAGACTTGCAAATGGTACTGGCCACAACTAGAGTTGTGACTGAGGATGCTTGTTGTGGCTGCATCACTTCATGTCTGTATGGGAAGCCACAGCATATCCTCCTTGTCTTCCTTCACCTCCTCTGCTGAGCTACTCAGCTGCCTACATCTTGGTTTACACCAATATTGATTTACAACCTTATTCTCATCCTCTCTGCTCTCTGTTCTCCTACTCCTCATCCTCAGAGTAATCACCCTCCTCCTTTTCCTGCCCTGATACCACAGTAAAGTCCGTGTGCGCCTCTGGTATCTGAATCTTATCATAATCACCTCAATCCCCAGTGGTTATTGTCTGGTGATGAGGGTCTGAATTCTGCTCGGACCCTATTTGGTCCAGCCCAGGATCATACATGAAAATGTTTTGGTCATCTGTGGAGATGCTTTCCTCCTTTGAATTCCGTGAATCTTTGAAGCATACCTCTGATGCCCATGGAAAAAGCTCTGTCAATCTCTGACAGCAGCATTTAACTGGCTTAAACCAGATGTGCATCCTTTGCTCCGCCAATCCAAACACCCCTGACACATGGCTACAGGGCACCAATGAGTTGGCATGACAATCCTTGCTTGGTCTGCTGGAGACCCCTGTGGTTGTCATTGCCTAATTGCTATGAATGCTGCCCTGTCGCCGGTGCTCAAAGCAGATGAGCGCTTTTGCTGCACATAGCAGTGCTGCATATACGGTATGTGTAGAACAAGCGATCAGATTATGGCAGCTTAAAGTCTCTTAAAGAGACTATTGAAGCAAGTAAAAACTAAAAAAAAGTTTTTAGAAATATTAAAAAATATATAAAAGTTCAAATTACCACCCTTTTGCCCCATTCAAAATAAAGAAATTAGAACAAAATAAAAAGGCACATATTTGGTATTACTACATTTAAAAATGCCCAATCGATCAAAATATAAAAATAATAAACCTGATCTGTAAATGGTGAAAAAATATCAAAATGCAAAAATTTAATTTTTTTGATTCCCGCAGCATTGCAAAAAAAATGCAATATCGGGGTCAGTCAAAATATCGTATCTATCCCAATATGGTATCAATAAAAACTTCAGCTCAGCACACAAAAAAGAAGCCCTCACCTCAGATCCCAAAAATGGAGGTGCTATGTGATTCGGAAAATGGCGCCATTTTTTTCAAAAACTTTGGATTTTTTACCATTTAAATAAAAAGACCTATACATGTTTGGTATCTACAAACTCACAATGACCTGGAGAATCATAATGGCAGGTGGGTTTTAAAATTTAGTGAAATGTGGAATTACACTTTTTTAGCAACTTCACCTCAATTGAAATTTGAACAGCAGCACATATTTGGTTTTGCTGCATTCAGAAACGTTCACTCAATCAAGATTTAGAAACAATAATAATCTGATCGGTAAAATGATGTAATGAGAAAAAAATCAAAAAGTAAGAGTTACGTTTTTTCTTCACTGCAATATTCAAATAAACTACAATAACGGAATGATCACAGCATGCCACAGGATGATCATCTCAATGCCACTCTGTATTGCTGCAGTAACTGATGCAAAAGGAGCCCCGACCAAGTATTGAGTGCGTTTACTGAACATACATTTCAGTAGGCCAACATTTCGGATTTAAAATCATTTTTCCAGCTGGTGTTATAAAGTAATCAAATTTTCTGCGATAATGACTTTTGGGTTTTCATTGGCTGTAAGCCATAATCATCACCATTAACAGAATAAATACTTGAAATAGATCACTCTGTTTGTATTGACTCTACAGTATATAATATATGAGTTTCCCTTTTTGTATTGAAGAATTGAAATAAATTAACTTTTTGATGATATTCTAATTTGTGAGAAGGATCTGTAGTTCTACAGGGAAGTGGCATCCTAAACAGATACAAGAAAGTCAATGAGATATGTAGGTGGTTGCTATAAGCCACTAACAGCTGCAGCTGTCTGACCTCATAAATAAACCAGCATGATAAGGGATCCTTATTTTCAAAATAAATGCTCTCAGTGCATGTCTTATCTCATGGCACTGAAGATGTTCATTAAATAATTTGCATGGACAGTGTCACATCTGTCTATGGGCTGTGTTTGGCACTATACACACCTCAGAATTGAAAAGTCAAGCATTTATGAAAATCACAAGGTTTATGGATATGTAAATGATATGCAGCTGTTGAAAAAATAGAAACACCATTTTCTATACATCTCAATTCATTTAGTTTAATTGTCACTTGCATAAATACACTTAAACACCTTGACTGCTATAAATGAGGTTATTGATGGTTGTGTAAGGATGAAATGTCTGAATTGGTATGCAAACTATTAAAATCTACTGCTGGCAGCTTTGTTTGCAATTGCTGACCAATAAGTTCACAGATGTGCTTGATGGGGGACAAGTCCAAAAATGCTACAAGCCATGGTAGTATACTTAGGACATGCATGCTGCTCACTGTAGCATGAGCAACATTCGACCTGGTGTAGTCATGTTGAATAACAGCTCTCTGGATGCTCCAAGTTTCCTCATCAAGGTCACTTCATGGTACTGCCCATAAGGTTTCCAGGCCAATCTCTGACTCTTATTGCTGCCAAGGCATAAGCAGGAGTCATCTATCAATAGGATAGACCTCCATTCCAGCCTTCACTGCGGTCTTGCTCTACACCATAATAGCCTTTGAGAGCTGTGACATGAGATCAATGGAACACCTGTAGCATGTTGTTTTAATCCATGCCCAATGTCACATTAATGTCTACTGATGGTTTTTTGTAGACACTTGTATATAACTTAGTATATAGGTTTGACCACGTAGGCAACGACATGAAAAGCCTTTTGCTAGAAAACATCACAATGATCCAACTCCTGTAATTATGATGTGGGATAACGTATGTATGATAGCCACACACATCTGATTTTCATTTCAGGTGCACTAACAGATCAGTAAAATATTTAGTGGTGGAACCAGTTGTATGGCCATTTCTTAAAAGTGTACCAGAAGCCATTTTTCAATGACAATGCTAGGCTGCTTATTACTATGAGCTGCATGTATGGCCTAAACTTGTTTCCATAGCTTGTGGCATCTCCAGACTTATTTCTCATTGAGTACGTCTGGGACATCATTGTTTGGAAATGGCAAAGGGAGCTGTCAGCAGTGGATCTTGAAGATTTAAGTATTCAAATGCATTAAGCATAATAGAAACATTCCTCAGACATCCATAGCAAGCCTGGCATGTACAGTAAGCGCATGAATTTCTGTGAGTGGCACTCATACTCCATACTAAATAAATCAAGATATTTGAAAGCTTAGTTTTTGCTTCCATTTTTTATTATTTTAATATCATGACTGTTTACTTTGTGATTTTCCTAGTTCCACAACTTTTCCTTCTTGGAGTTGTAATTTAAACGTTGAGAAGTGTAGCTCTTTCTCAATTAAAGGGAACCTGTCACCCCCCAGGGTGTTTTTAAGTAAAAGAGCCACCTTCAGCAGCACCAAGGCTGCACTCTGTGAAGGTGGATCTTCTGTTTCTGACCCCTAGTAACGTCAAAATATTGACTTTTATAAATAGGTCCTCATATCTGTAATGTGTCCCATAAGCATGGTGTGTCCCCCTGTATCAGCCTACTCCCATCCGTCCATCATGCCTGTGTCTTGTGCCTAGGGCGCTGCCCACCATCAGTCCATTATGCCCCTTGTCTTGTGCCTGGTCACCGCCTACCATCTGTCCAACATGCCACATGTCTTGTGCCTGGGTGCCGCCCACCATGCCCTTGTGCGCCACCACTTCCTCCTGTTTTGAATGCTGGCGCCTGCACTGTGACAAGAGTTCTTGGGCATGCGCAGTGCATGCTGCCCGAGAACCAACATCAGGCTATTGCACTTGCATGTTGCTGAGGCCCCAGCCCCGCAGTGTGAATACATCATAACACACTGCAGGGTGGGATTTGGGGCCTCAGCAACATGCAGGTGCAATAGCCTGATGTCGGTTCTCGGGCAGCATGCACTGCGCATGCCCAAGAACTCTTGTCACAGCGCAGGCACTGGCATTCAAAATAGGAAGAAATGGCAGTGCACACGGGTATGGTGGGCAGCACCCAGGCACAAGACAAGTGGCATGATGGATGGATGGTAGGCGGTGCCCAGGCACAAGACACAGGCATGATGGATGGATCGGAGGCGGCTGATACAGGGGGACACACCACACCTATGGGACACATTACAGGTATGAGGAGCTATTTATAAAAGTTGATATTTCAGCATTACTAGGGGTCAGAAACAGAAGAGCCACCTTCACAGAGTGCAGCCTTGGTGCTGCTGAAGGTGGCTCTTTTACTTAAAAACGCCCTGGGGGGTGACAGGTTCGCTTTAAGTGAAGAGAGCTGATGTGACAAAACCCATTGAGAGAAGTGTTGCTGCTTCTAGAATCCTTTCTATAGTCATGAATAGCCTTTTTAACAGTGCTGTTAAGTCGAAGTCATGGAATCACAGTCAATGTTCATTTTGGTCGAGTCAGAATTTATATAAAATGCACCAGGTCCAACTACTAAAATATATAATAGATTGTGTTCAGTAGTTCAATGCTGTATGTGCTAAATATTTTTTCATAAGAATTTGGGAGAGTTATGAAATGTCCAATAAATAAAAACCTGGAGTCTGAACTGAGAAAGTAAGTTAATGTGTATGCACACTGTAAGTGCATATTAACACATGACCATTACACAGAGAAAACAAAAACACAAATATCCAAAAATAAAAAATTAAAAAACTAAAAAAATAAACTGCAAATAATGCATAAAGGTAATAATAATAAGGGTATTTAGTAAACATAATTTTGATCAAAAGAATGTACAAGCCATCCCGCCATGTCATGGCAACCCTTGTGGGACAGTCCTAACTATAGTATTTAAAACCTTTCTACTTGCCAAGTGACGTGAATGTGAACAAGGATTGAAGGACTGAACCACTAGTAAAAGCATAGGCCAGACAGGATGGATTTCCCAGCTCAGACAGAGGGCGGTCACACCCATATATGCACTGAATGCACAATGAAATGAATAAAAAACTGGAGTCTGAACTGAGAAAGTAAGTTAATGTGTATGTGGGTCGCCCTCCCAGGGCTGTGGGGTACTCGGTACCGGGCTGGTGTCAGCAGGATGTGTCACAGCAGCAGTGACCCGGTCCGTGGCCCTGGGCGCCCAAGTAATGGGGGAATTGAAATGGTGGAATGTAGTTGATTAAATGAATAGTTCGTGATGCCACCTGTGGTGTTTGGCAAGTGAGGTGTTAAGCCCACGCTGCATGCAGATCCACTGGGACTGATGGTATGGTGCAGCAAAGATGTAAAAGCTCCCCACAGGTGAAGCTGTAGTCCCAGGGCAGTGTAGATGTGGTTGACACAGGGATGTAGCAGTGCCGGAAGGGTAGGAAGCAGACAAAGACACAGCGGGGTGCAATTTCTGTACCTTTACTTGATAAATGCAGTCCAGGGTCCTGATTACAGATGGTACCAGAGCAGGCTAGCCTGGAAGCAGCTCAGGGATTCTCTCTCAGCAGATGGGTTGTGCAGTCTCCTTCCCTAGTGCTTATTTGAGTGAAGTACTCCTAGTACTGAGTTACACTGAAGTTCCTCCTAATTCTCTTCTACTAGCACTCCTCGTATGGCAGACAGCTGTAGCTACTATTCCTCTCTTGACTCACTCCGTGCTGTTGTGCCTCCGAGTCTTAGATGGGGTAGGGCATTTACTGCCTCCTACTCCTCTGGTGTCTGTTGCAGGACCATTAGTATTGGTACAACCATGGAGACCAGGCTCCAGTTCATGCACTCTCACTGGAGATGAGCCTTTCCTCTCCGCTCGATCTCCGCGCTTCTCTCTCACATCTGCACACTTCACCCTCCCCACACTAGCTAACCACTCCTTCCTCTTGGCCCTCAGAGAGCACTCCTCCCTTCAATTCTGGTTCAGAGTCCCCCCTGCTGGCCTGGAGTGGAACTGTGTTGCATGTATAGGTTAACTGCGAGAGAGACCCTTCAATGCTTCCAAGCCTGACATTACCCTCCCTGGAGGAAGGCAAAGCCACTGTGGCGGCCATACTCCTGGGGGCGCCACATTTGCACAATGTAAGTGCATATTAACACATGACCATTACACAGAGAAAACAAAAAGCACAAATATCCTAAAATAAAAAATTAAAAAATAAACTGCAAATAATGCACAAAGGTAATAATAATAATGGTACTTAGTAAACATAATTTTGATCAAAAGAATGCACAAGCCATCCCGCCATGTCAAGGCAACCATTGTGGGAAAGTCCTAGCTCTAGTATTTAAATCCTTTCCACTTGCCAAGTGACGTGAATGTGAACAAGGATTGAGGGACTGAACCACTAGTAAAAGCTTAGGCCAGACAGGATGGATTTCCCAGCTCAGAAAGAGGGCGGTCACACCCATATATGCACAGAATGCACAATGAAATGAATTTGCAAGCAGAAAGGTGTTAAATACTAGAGTTAGGACTGTCCCACAAGGTTTGTCTTGATGTGGCGGGATGGCTTGTACATTCTTTTGATCAAAATTATGTTTACTAAATACCCTTATTATTATTACCTTTATGCATTATTTGCATTATTTGCAGTTTATTTTTTAATTTTTTAATTTTTTATTTTAGGATATTTGTGTTTTTTGTTTTCTCAATGTCCAATAAATGTCTGTTCTATTCCTGATCTAAGAATCTAGACTTTTAGTTGAGATGAATCTGTGCTTCACTTTATGCACATGGTCAGTAGTGAAGTTCCTCCTCTACAGCTCAGAGGAAAAAGGCACTGAAAAGTCACCTCTGCACTCATCTCAGACTTGCTAGCATGAACAGGAAATAGCTTGATTAATATATCATAATGGTGATGAAAAGTCAGATGTTACCAATTTACTACATTAAATTTATCGATTAAACATGAGCCATGTATGAGGGAGTCGGGAGTCGCAGTTCGAGGTTTGGCTTACCGACTCCACAGCCCTGCTCTTTAATATTGCAAAAATAATTTTACTTGATAGGAAACCCATGGATAAAAAGATAAAACATAGATAGACAGATAGATAGATAGATAGATAGATACAGTTAGGGCCAGAAATATTTAGATAGTCATTGAATGCTCTTGATTTGGGCTTTGCATGCCACCATTTTGGATTTACAATGAAACAACTGAGATGAAATCGAAGTGTAGACAACAAGGGGTTAAACAAAAGTATCCTGTGAAACATTTAGGAATTGCAACCATTTTTCTACAAAGCCTCCTCATTTCAGGGGCTAGGAAGTAATTGGACAAATTAACTTTACCATAAAAAAATGTTAATTTTTAATACTTTGCAGAGAATGATTTCTGAAGTCTGGAAGTCCTGGAAGTCACTCCTGGGTTGCTTTCACAGTATGTTTTTTTGTCATCGTACTGTGAAGCACAGACCAATACACCTTGCTTAATGTGGTTGAATCTAAGCAGAAAGCATAGTCCTGTATATTTCATAATCCATCCAGCTGATTCTATCTTCAGTCACATCAACAAACTCTAGTGACTAAGTGTTATTGGAAGCCATGCGTGCCCATGGTATTACACTGCCTCCACCATATTTTACAGAAGATGTGTTGTGCATTGGTTCATCAGCTGCTCCAAGCCTTCTCCTTGCTTTTTTTTCCCATAATCCTGGTACAGGTTTATCTTAGTTTCCTTTGTTCAAAGAATGCTTTTTCAGAACTGGGCTGGTTTCTTTAAATGCTTTTTTGGGGGAAATCTAATCTGGCCTTTCAATTTTTGAGGCTAAATAATGATTTTTGCACCTTGTGAAAAACCCTCTGTATTTGCTCTTATGAAATCTTTATGGTAGACTTCACTTTGGCAGATGTTCTGAAAGGGTTTTTCTTCATCATGGAATGATTCTATCATCAGCCACCACTGTGGTATTCCAAGTCTATTTTAGTTTCCGTACTCACAAGTGTGCTCTTTTTTTGCAGAATGAACCAAACTATTGATTTGGCCGTACCTCAAATTTTGCTATCTCTCTGATGAATTTTTTTTCAGTCCAATAATGTTCTGTTACACTTTTGTTGAGAACTCCATTCACCACATGTTGTGGGTTCACAGCAACAGCTTCCAAATTCAAATGACATGCCAGGAATGAGCTTCGGACCTTAAACCTGCTTAATTGATGATGAATTAATGTGGGAAT
The DNA here is from genome assembly GCF_039654945.1 of Dendrobates tinctorius. Taxonomy (NCBI): domain Eukaryota; kingdom Metazoa; phylum Chordata; class Amphibia; order Anura; family Dendrobatidae; genus Dendrobates; species Dendrobates tinctorius. The sequence goes on from NW_027361676.1 coordinate 62,843,099, forward strand.
AGCTGATGCAGCCCATTGAATAGCTTTTGAGATATTTGACCCTTTAAAAAGAGGCAGCTACATCTTAAAGAGCTGTAATTCTTAAAGCCTTAGTCTAATTAGGATGAGACTATTTGCAAATTAAAGTTGAGAGTCTGTACTTTAAACCCATATTGATTCCATAATTGTATGTTTTGGTAAACAGCTCAAATGCCAAAACTTTTGTCAATGTCCAAATATTTCTCAACCTAATTGTAGATAGATAGTTAGATAAATAGCTAGATGGATAGCTATATTGAAAAAAAAGGAAACAGCACAGTACTTAGCTTCGGGTGCCCGGCCCCTGGCAGAAAGACCCGTTTTCAGCCACAATATCCAATATTCATTCCAAATAAAAGCAGCACTCCATAGTAAACCTTTCAAGTGGTAGTGAGTGTATTCAACCCACATATCAAGGCAATGTTTCGGCTCAACTGAGCCTTTCTCAAGCTTGAGAAAGGCTCAGTTGAGCAGAAACGCTGCCTTGATATGTGGGCTGAATAAACTCACTACCTCTTGAAAGATTTACTATGGAGTGCTGCCTTTATTTGGAATGAATATTAGATGGATAGCTAGATAGATAGCTAGATAGTAAGTAGATGGTTTTGGACATAAAACATTTTTTCTTTCTGTAGATTCAGTAACTAAAATGAAAGGCTCAACATTCTGAAATTCATAATTTGTGCATTCATTTAAAATGCAAACAAAAGACATTATAATAATGCAGCAAATGAGCATATGCCTACTGAAATGTATTAAATTAACAGTCATTATTTTTCATTTGTGGTCAAAATAATATCTTACTCTTTCTACATGCATCACAGCCATCCCAATTAACGTCACTTAGCAATAGCAATATTATATCTATGATATATTTGTTCATTTAGAAATTAAGTAGCATTGTTGGGTAAGAAAAATCTAACAAGCTTATAAAATTATTACACTTACATATCCATGGAAGAGAACTACAGTGTAACCCACTGAACACTCCTATTGAAGTTGTTCTTTCAAACATCAAACACTTGATATCACTATATTTTTGTTGATCTTGATCATTTGTTAAATACTTACGTATACATGTGGTTCAGTACTTTGACTATTCATAGCCGAGTTCAGTGATAATAAATGAGAAGTTTGGTAAAGTTAAATGTTGAAAACTTTGCAACAGGATGTAATTGTTTGTGTACATTATTTGTCAGTCTATTTACAGTATACAGTATAATATAAAATACAGATCTATTAACAAAGTGAATTTTTTTCCATTCTGTTATGTTGGATCAATGCAGAGATAGACTTGACTAAAAGTTCAAATCCAAACCTACAGGGCCCTGTGTGAAAAAGTGATTGCCCCCTAAACCTAACTGGTTGGGCCACCTTTAGCAGCAACTGCAATCAATCTATTGCTATAACTGGAAATGAGTCTTTTAAAACACTCTGGATGAATTTTGGCCTACTCATCTCTGCAGAATTGTTGTAATTATGCCACATTGGACGGTTTTGAGCATGAACCGCCTTTTTAAGGTCATGTCACAGCATCTCATTCAGATTAAGGTCAGGACTTTAACTAGGCTATTCCAAAGTCTTAATTTTGTTTTTCTAGAGCTATTCAAAGGTGGACTTGCTGGTGTGTTTTGCATCATTGTCCTGCTACATAACCCAAGTGTGCATCAGCTTGAGGACATTAACAGATGGCTAGACATTCTCCTTCAGGATTTTTTGGTAGACAGCAAAATTCATGGTTCCATTTACCACAGCAAGTCTTCCAGGTCCTGAAGTAGCAAAACAGCCCAGACCATCACACTACCACCACATTTTACAGTTGGTATGATGTTCCTTTTTGTTTTGTCAGTCCATAGAGCATTCTCCCCAAAGTCTTGGGGATCATCAAGATGTTTTCTGGTAAAATTAATGTTGTTATTGCACATCAACGGTTTTTTTGTGGGAATTCTGCCATGCAGGCCATTTTTTCCCAATCTCTTTTTTATGGTGGTAATGAACACTGACCTTAACTGAGGCGAGTGAGGCTAGCAGTTCTTTGGATGTTGCTGTGGGGTCTTTGGTGACCTGTTTGGATGAGTCATTGCTATGCTTGTTGTATAATTTTGGTCGGCTGGCCACATCTGGGAATGTTCAACACTGTTCCATGTTTTTGCCATTTGTGAATAATTGCTCTCACTATGGTTTGCTGGAGTACCAAACCTCTAGAAATTGCTTTATAACATTTTCCAGACAGATAGATCTCAGTTACTTTGCTTCTCATTTGTTCCGTAATTTCTTTGGATTGCAGCATGATGTCTAGCTTTTGACAACTTTTGGTCTAGTTTACTTTGTCAGGCAGGTCCTATTTAAGGGATTTCTTGTTTGAGAACAGGTGCGGCAGTAATCAGGCCTGGGTTTGGCTAGGGAAATTGAACTCAGCTTCCCAAAGATGTGATCACTTTTTCATACAGGGCCCTCTAGGTTTGGATTTCTTTTTCCTTTAATAATAAAGACCTTTATTTAAAAACTGCATTTTTGTGTTTACTTGTGTTATCTTTGTCTAGTATTTAAAATAGTTTGGTGATCTGAAACATTTTAATGTGACAAACATGAAAAAGAATAAGAAATTAGGAAGGGGGCAAATACTTTTTCACACCACTGTATATACAGCGGGTGAAATAAGTATTGAACATAACCCCAAATTTTCTAAGTAACTATATTAGTAAAAGTGCTCCTGACATGAAATTCTCACAAGTACTCGGTAGCAACACATCCAATCCACACATGCAGCTAAATCAAACCACAGTACAGTTCATGTACTCTGCCTTGCTGTGCTTCCTAGCACATGCTCCATACCTACGCTCTGCCCTGTGCTCTGTCTAACCCTATACTTTAGTGTACTTCCTTGCATGTGCCCTGCTTTGCCCGCACTCGGGCGTGCTCACGTGTACTCACCTTGCACTGTCCTGTATCTAGCACACTCCTGTGTACATGCCTCGTATTGTACTGAACCCTCCGTACCGCCGTACTCTCGCCTGTATTGTTCTGTACCCTACGTACTCCTGTGTCCACGCTTTTCACACTCCTGTTTCCTGCTCACTCCCAGTTGCATCCTGCAGACACACTCATTTGTGTCACCTGTGAGCCGGCCACCTGGTTCCAGCAGTCGTGGTACCTTACCCCCTTGGGCTTGCCCCTGACACTCACTGTATAGGAGGTTGTCCTCACTAGGTCAGCTCTCCCTAGGTGGGTTGGTGCCTCAACCCAGAGGGTCCACTCCAGGAGTCGTCACAGCAAGTATTGCCTTTTTACACTAACTTATTTTTTTTTTAATTAAATTTTTTTATCACTAATTGCTGATTTTTCACATGTATTCCTTCACTTGGTAGTTTTTTACATGTTGGTTTCTTTATTATTACAGCACATTTTTTGTACTATTTATGTATATTTTTTAATACACTGCACACATAAAATGCACCTTTCAGCGACCATTTTTTCTGAATGTATATGCATTCTTTGGTTGATATATTATATATATATATATAGCTTCTTTGAAGATATACATTCTTATTTTTTAATTTCTTTAGAGTTATTTATATGTAATTGTTTTGTCCTGCAGTATATGATATGTATATATTTTTTTTAAAAAGATGATAGATTTATTTAGTTTTTCATATATTCCAAGTACGGGCACATTTGTAACAGTGCTTCCATTTGCCACTAATATTTAATAAAGGTAATTTTACTCTAATTAATTGTATATGTACCATTTTTTTAAGATCTTTTGTTTGGATTACATGTGTTTTTTTACTGCTATGTTGATGTACATTACTTTAGTAAAATAAAATGGTGTCAGTAGGCGCATTAGCCATTTTATTGAAGACACTGTTTATGCTAGTTCACAGACACAGTATGTTAAAAAAAAATAGTGCCGGATAGCGTGGTATGTACATGCGCTGACTCGAGGCCATTTTATTAAAGTAAAGAACTACAAAATTAAAGGGAATCTGTCATCAGAAATAACGCTGTTAACCTGCAGATATGCTGTTATTCTGCAGGTTAACAGCGTTATTATGCTCCCCAGCATCTACATGCAGCCGAATGCAACAGAGAGAAAATGCAGTCATTGATCTGAGTATACAGAGCGGCCACTGTAACAGCGCCTCCGGACCTGACTGACACTCGCTTACATTGAGGCCAGCTGTCAGTCATGGCCGGGGGTGCGGTAACAGCTGTAGTTCTTTATTCTCAGTGCCCCCGACCCCATAACTGAAGCCTATTGCTGACAGAGAGAATAAAGTTAATTTTCTACCCTCTGCATTCAGGAATTTGCTGGCCCATGCAGCATAATAACTCTGCTAGCCTGCAGATCAACCACATTTCTATAGGTTAATAGTATTATTTCTGGTGACAGGTTCACTTTAACATAGCAGAAAAGTGCACCAATAAAAAAATTCACCACCCGAATGCAGAACAGGTTCAATTTCTAGTCCTGTTATATGGTCCCCCAGTCTGGTATATGCTCTACCAGTCTGTTGCATGCTCAGCCAGCCTGGTATATGCTCCACCACTCTTCTTCCCATCCTATTAAATGCTCCCCCATCCTATTATAAGCTCCCCTAGTCTGGTATATGCCCCCCATCTTGGTCCCTCTTTCTATTATATGCTCCCCATCCTTTAATATTTTATCCATCCTGCCCGCATTGCTGTTGTTCAATACATAAAAACAAAACACATAACAAAAAAAGCAATAAACACTTCTACTCACCTTTCTCTTGCTCCCCTGCAGCACATCTGCATTAATAATGTATGTCCTCATGGCGCTGGACATTCTTTAAATAAAATGGCACGGGACTCAGCGCATGAACATAATGCACTATTCAGTTTTGTTGAAGATACTGTGTGCAAGTTTATCTTCAATTCAATTTCTGCCCAGTTATGAAGCAACATTGAATGAGAATTAATTTCTCCTGCTGTTGTACAGATGGAACAGACAACAGGTAGAAATTATAGGCAATTAGCAAGTCATCCCCTAGAAAGGAGTGATTCTGCAGGGAGTAAACACAAACGATTTGTGTTTTCATCTTTTTGGCTGTTGTTTTGGTCACTTTTGCATTTTGTCATTGCTCTCACCTTTAGGCCAGAGTCACACTAGAGACAAATATGGACAAGTGCTATGCGATAAAAAATCGCATAGCACTCGGATCAATGTTAACCTATGGGGCAACTTACATCATCCGTTTTTTCTCTCCCTTTTGATATGTGCGAAAACGCAGCATGCTCTTATTTCCTCAGTATCTCCACCGAGACTCGCCAATGCAAGTATATGGGTGCAAGAAAAAAATGAATTACACATGGACCATGCATATGCGTATGACTTGCGAGGAATATGCATCGGTGTCCTTTACAAAAGCCAGACAATTCAGTGCGCTATACTGTAAAATCACAATGACATGTTAAAATAGATTTGATAGAATACATGTATATACATAGTATAGGTATATATATATATATATATATATATATGTCATTGACACGCATATATACATAGATAGATAGATAGATAGATAGATAGATAGATAGATAGATAGATAGCAGAATAGGTGAAAAATCAATTGTCTGCATCTGTAATATCATTACAGAACCCGACAGGATATGGGACATGATTTACATACAGTAAACCATTGCATAGCCTTTACTTTTTATATATGTCTCTCACTAATAATGTTAGTAGTGTGTGTGTAAATTTTGGAGTTGTAGGTGTTAAATTGAAGGATTAATTCACAGAAAAAACTGGCATGGGCTCCAGAGCAATTTTCTCTACCAGAGAGGGCAAGCCAGTGACTGTGGGCAGATATTAATAGCTAGACAGGGACCATTGTTTTTGGCCCCCCCCATGGCTAAAAAAAATTCTGCCCCAGCCATCCCAGAAAAGGTCCATCTGTAAGATTTGCCAATTCCGGCACTTACCCGCTCTCTTCCCATTGCCCTGTAGCGGGTGGCATATGGGGTAATAAGGGGTTAATGTCTTGCTATTGAAAGGTGACATTAAACCTGGTTAATAATGGAGAGGTGTCAATAAGACACCTCTCCATTATTAATCCACTAGTCTGAAAGGGTTAAAAAAACATACATATTAAGAATAAAGACTTTTAATTAAGTAAATAAACACACATTTTTTCCATCTTTATTACACTCCCAATTCATTTGAAGCCCTTGTTCTCCTGCAAAAAATCCAAAATAATAAAGCAACAATATCTCATACCTGTCCGCCGTACAGTCAAGTCCCACTCTGCAATCTATCTCAAGTGGTTAAATAGCTTACAACCGGGACCGGTGCTAATGCGACCGGCCCAGCTGTAAACCACGGAGGAATGAATGAAAAGCTGCCTGCGCAGCCTTCCTGCCTGACCGGAGAAGGACTGGTTAGCATGGGAAAGTTTCTGAACATTTTTCCATGCTGGTGATCTATATCAAGTGTTTATTTCTGTTAATGTTAATGATTATGGCTTATAGCCAATGAAAACCCAAAAGTCATTATCTCAGTAAATTCAATAAAAAGCTGGAAGGAAAGTAAAAGCGCAATAGGGTCTAATCTGTGTATTAAGAGACACCTCCAATCAGATTTTACTCACCAGATAGAGTCCAAACACAGGCTCATAGAAATATTAGCTGCTGCAGATCCAACGGTCTCCTCGTGACCAGCCAGAGTAAAAAAAAAGCTATTGGCTCCATTTTTTGAATTTGGGACTTATTTAAGAGCTGTCAAACATGTGCCTATGTATATACTTTTGTGGAATCCTGATGAAGGAGTCATAGTACTCTGAAACGCGTTGAATAAAGCCACTTTTTCATCTGAATATCCATTTGACTTCTATCTTTCAAGCAGCGTGGAGTTAATCCACCTTTTTATCCCATTTTGTATCTCAGTAAATTGGAACACTTTATAACAGCTTGAAAAATGATTTTAAAATTCAAAATGTTGACCTACTGAAATGTAAGTTCAGTAAATGCACTCAATACTTGGTCAGGACTCCTTTACTGCATCAATGCGGCATGGTATAGAGACAATCAGCCTGTGGCACTGCTGAGGTGTTATGGAAGCCCAGTTTGCTTTGATAGCAGCCTTCGGGTCATCTCCATTGTTGGGTCTGGTGTCTCTCATCTTCCTCTTGACTATCCCCCATTGATTCTCTCTGGTGTTAAGGTTAGGCGAGTTTGCTGGCCAATCAAGCACAGTTTTACTGTTGTTTTTCAACCAGGTATTGGTATTTTTGGCAGTGTGGACAGGTGTCAAGTCCTGCTTGTCGGCAGAGTGAAGTATGAAGTAGACGATTGTGCTGACTTTGGTCTTGACAAAACACAGTGGACCTACACCAGCAGATGACATGTTCCCCCAAACCATCACTGATTGAGGAAACTTCACGCTAGACCTCAAGCAGCTTGGATTCTGTGCCTCTCCACTCTTCTTCCAGACTCTGAGACCTTGATTTCCAAATGAAATGCAAAATTTACTTTAATCTGAAAACAACACCTTGGACCACTGAGCAACAGTCCAGTTCTTTTTCTCCTTGGCCCAGGTAAGACACTTCTGGTGTTGTCTATTGGTCATGAGTGGCTTAATACAAGGAATGCGACACTTATAACCCATGTCCTGGGTATGTCTGTGTATGGTGACTCTTGAAGAAATGACTCCAGCAGCATTCCACTCCTTGTGAATCTCCCCCAAATTTTTGAATGGCCTTTTCTAAACAATCCTTTCAAAGCTGCGGTTATCCCGGTTGCTTGTGTACCTTTTTCTACCACACTTTTTCATTCCACTCAACTTTCCATTAATATACTTGGATACAGCACTCTGTGAACATCCAGCTTCTTTAGCAATGACCTTTTGTGACTTACCCTCCTTGTGGAGTGTGTCAATGACTGATTTCTGGACATCTGTCAAGTCAGCATTCTTCCCTATGATTGCGGAGCTGACTGAAAACAGGCTAAGGGACCTTTTTAAATGCTTAGGAATCCTTTTCAGGTGTCTTTTGTTTATTATTCTAATGTCATGAGGTAATGAGCTTTGGGTCTTCATTGGCTGTAAGCCATAATCATCAACATAAACAGAATAAACATTTGAAATAGATCACTGTCTGTTTGTACTGACTCTATATAATATGAGTTTCACTTTTATTATTGAAGAACTGAAATAAATTAACTTTTTGATGGTATTCTAATTTTGTGAGGCGCACCTGTATGGATATATATATAGATAGATAGATGGATGGATGGATGGATGGATAGATAGATAGATAGATAGATAGATAGATAGATAGATAGATAGATATGCAAATATGCTCGGTACTATCTCACACACTGCTGAAGATGAAGACTACATCTTGGCTCATGATGTCAGTCACTACTGCAGTGCTGAATCACATTGAAATTGGGATTGCCAATCTCAATTTGTGAATATAAAAAACAAAGATGCAAGCGATAATGAGGTGCTGTACATCCAAAGTAAAGCTAGGTTCACACAAGTAAACTAAAAAGTCATCCACTTTTCATCCTGAAAAAAGAGATGTTTTTTCATCTCTATTATCATTTGTATGCAATCAGCATAACATCAGTTTGACATCCGTTTTGTACATCAGCAGTTATTAGAGTTTACAAAACCAAATGCAGTTTCCTACTTTAAAGGGAATCTGTCACCCTTTTTTTTCGGCTTGCAGCTGCCGGCATAGACATCGGGGGCTTATCTACAGCATTCTGTAATGCTGTAGATAAGCCTCTGATGTAACCTGAAAGATAAGAAAAACAAGTTATATTATACTCACCGGGGTGGGCGGTCCTGTCCGGTGGGCATTGCGGTCCGGTCCGATGCCTCCCTTCTTCATGCGATGACATCTTCTTCTCCCGTCCTGTAATGGCTGCGGCGCAAGCGCACTGCTCTGGTACTTTGTGTTTGCTAACTGTGTAAGAAGGCTATTGGATGGTTAGAATACCTTTTGAAAACCCTTGTGCAAGTATGTTAGCACAGCTGAAAACATTTTGGCTAATTTGAGAAGTTATAAACCTGACCTTCCTTTGAGCTCGTTGAGAATTTGGAGCGGTACATTTGTTGGATCCATTAAACTGTCAAAATGGCCAGAAAAAAAGAACTCGAACTCAACAGTCTATTCTTGTTCTTAGAAATGAAGGCTATTCCATGTGAAAGATTGCCAAGAAACTGAAGATTTCCTACAAAGGTGTGTACTACTCCCTTCAGAGGAGAGCACAAACAGGCTCTAACCAGAGTAGAAAGAGAAGTGGGAGGCCCCGCTGCACAACTGAGCAACAAGACAAGTACATTAGAGTCTGTAGTTGAGAAATCGACACCTCACAGGTGCTCAACTGGCAGCTTCATTAAATAGTACACGCAAAACGCCAGTGTCAACATCCTCAGTGAAGAGGCGACTCCAGGATGCTGGCCTTCAGGGCAGAGGGAAAAAGCTATATCTGAGACTGGCTAATAAAAAGAAAAGATTAAGAACACAGACATTGGATAGAGTAAGATTGGAAAAAAGTGTTATGGACAGACGAATCCAAATTTGAGGTGTCTAGATCACACAGAAGTACATTTGTGAGATGCAGAACAATTGAAAAGATGCTGGAAGAGTGCCTGACGCCCTCTGTCAAGCATGGTGGAGGTAATGTGATGGTGAAAATACAAAGGTGACATCAATCCCACAAATATTAACCCCACTTGCCACCGCTACAAGGCAAGTGAGAAGAGTCAGGCAAAGCACCATTTCTGGGTGGCTGCAGGATGCTGTTAAATTTAGGCTGGGGAGGCAATGTCCATGGGCCCGTTCTAGTCCAAGAATACCAGCCCCTAGCTGTCTGCTTTACTTTGTTGTCAAAAATGGGAGTTCACCATGCTGTTTTTTAATTATTTATTTAAATAATTAAAAAATTGGAGCGGTGACCCCTCTATTCTTCATAACCAGCCTTGCTAACGCTGACAGCTGATGGTTGCAGCTCCCAGCTTTGAGTTTTGCCTGGCTGATTATCAAAAATACAGGGGAACCCATGCCTTTTTTTATTATTTATTTGCAGCGCATGCGTCAGAAGATGAATTCTCCCATCAGCTGCCACCTGCTCTCGTTGCTATTAGCGGCCACAGGTATAACCTGATGGGAGCAGCAATCCCTTCAGCTGACACCTTTGACCGGAGGTAAACTTTTTACCTCCTATCACAGTTGCTGGCTCACGCTGTCATTTGACAGTGTGGGAACCACGGCTGTCTGACCAGTGGTAATGACTTTACCGCTGATCAGAAGAAGAGGTTGCTGTCATGCACATTACCTCTACGTCTTCTACACATCTTTTCCTGGCAATTGAAGGCTGTGCAGCACTGCCTTTTGCTGCAAGTTTACAATGGTAAAAGTTGATTTTAGTTAATTATGTGCAGTTTCAGAAAACAATAAAGATAAACATATTACTTGATTAACAGAGCGAAAACACACTTATAGGAAATAGAGATTGTGAGTGTTAGGATCCCCAGGCTTGTATGGCCCTACAGTCTCACATTCGGGTCTGGCCACTGAGCCGTGATGTGGCGCCTTCCTATTGGTGGTCGGACATCAGCTGCTCTGGTGATGTGGCAGCTCCGGATTGGTCCATGGACAAGGTCCTGTCCAACTGGACATTAGCCTAATGCATAAAAGGCTCTCAGAGGTTCATGCCGGTGTGGTAATATCATTTATGGTTGGTGTGTGAGTGCATACGCTACCACTCTGTATGCACGTGTGTTTAGTTACCTCCTGAATTTTAGCCAGTTAGGGGCTTTTGTACCTGCTTGGCTTAGCATCTGTTTCCTACATGTGTGCGGTTAGCAGAGTGGATGTACAGAGCAAGTTCCAATCATAGAGCTGTGCTCCCTTGTGAAGTCAACAGGGTTTGTAGTTAGTGTCAATTTTTGTATTTTTCTTGCGACTCCGCATCTGTTTCAGCCACATGTGCGATTGGCATGGGTCAATTACAGAGCGAGCGCAACCCTTTAATTCTACCTCTCTGTGAAGCTAACAGAGCTGAGTATTGCACGCTCTGTTCACACTGCGTGGAGATAACGCAGTCCTATAAAGGAGTTCACTCGCTGTCTTTAGTTCACATAAGCAGCAGTTTTACATCTCTGCATGGTGGACCCCTGGTTGCGATCACTCTTTATTATTTATTTTATTTAGTGTGATCCGCCACCCTTAAAAGTGAGCCTAAATAGGACAGTGTTGATGATGCCTATAAAGCGTTGTTGAATTAATGGTGCTGTATGAACGAGTAAAATAAATAAATTAAATTAACCCCTTACTGCCTGCTGAAGAAATAGTATGTCAGCTGGCAGTATCACCCCGCTTTGAGGTGGGCTCCGGCGGTGAGCAACCCTGTCACGTGAATGGGGTCATCGCTGCATTGCCATCACAACCTGTTGATGGCAGATTGATTGCTATGAGCGCCACCCTGTGGGCAGCGCTCATAGCAAGCCTGTCATTCTGCTGCATAGAGGTTATCTGAACATCACCTCTATGCAGCAGATGCGATCGCACTATGGCAGCTTCTAGCCTCGTATGGAGGCTATTGAAGCATGCCAAAAGTTAAAGAAAAGTGTTTAAGAAAATAAAAAAATAAAAAAACATAAAAGTTCAAGTCACCCTCCTTTCACCCCAATCAAAATAAAACTGTAAAAAAATCAAGCCTAAATATATTTGGTATCGCCGCGTTCAGAATAGCCTGATCTATAAAAATAAAAAGAATTAACCTGATTGCTTAACGGTGTCGTGATAAAAAAATCAAAACGCCAGAATTACGCTTTTTGGTGGCAGCGACATTGCATTAAAATGCAATAACGTGCAATCAAAAGAACGTATCTGCACAAAAGTAGTGTCACTAAAAATGTCAGCTTGGCATGCAAAAAATAAGCCCGCACCCAACCCGAGATCTCGAAAAATGGAGTGCTACGGGTCTCTGAAAATTGCCCAATTTTTTTAAGCAAACTTTGGAATTATTTTTCACCACTTAGATAAAAGAGAACCTAGACATGTTTGCTGTCTATGAACTGTTAATGACATGGAGAATTATAATGGCAGGTCAGTTTTAGCATTTAGTGAACCTAGCAAAAAAGCCAAACAAAAAACGAGTGTCGGATTGCACTTTTTTTGCAATTTCACCAGACTTGGAATTTTTTTACATGACATGGTAAAACCGATGGTGTTGTTCAAAAGTACAATTTGTCATGCAAAAAAATAAGCCCTCACATGGCCATATTGATGGAAAAATAAAAAAGTTATGGCTCTGGACAAAAGGGGAGCAAAAAACGAAAATAAAAAAAAAAAAAAAAAACTGGTTGTGAAGGGATTAACCACTTAGGGTCATTTCCACAGTTTAAAAGCACCAGGCGCAATAAAGGATCCCTTAAACAGTTAGTAACCAAGGCCTGGGCAAGTGACACAAAACATTTATATGTGGAATTGACATACATCTTGCTTTCCAAGCTATGTAAATCAAAAGAGCTCATCAATAAATCACTAGGATTATGTCTCATAATATATTGATCCTTGGTTTCTCTCTGTACATATCTGTCAATATCTTCAACTTATTTAGAAAATAAGGGAACAGTATTTCTAGTTAATTTTGCTAGAAGGAGTCACTGGCTGACCTGTGCAACTGCTGCAGCTGATATTGCACTATATGCTGTTTTTTTTTTTACTAAACTGGTGAGTTTAATCTGAGCGTAAAGTTCACTACATTTCTCGGATAAGACCCGATTTTGCTCTGATCTCTCCTACAGTTTTACTTGGATAGTTAATTTTGCTGTAACAAAATATGGAATTTCTGTGATTGTTAGTTGTTCATATACTGTACAAATTTGTTAATATGTTCAAACAGTGAGACATATTTACTATAAATGAGCATAATTCTTCTTGAAGAATAATATTAATGTGAATTTTTTTTTTCATTTGAATACTCCATGGCTGTTGTAATATTCTGTGTGACCTCTAAAAGGGGTTTGGAAAATTGCCAATCTGTTTCAAGCTGTATTAAATTCTGTTACGGTACTTAAACTTTCACATACGCACTATAGAATACTATTTCACATTGGAACAAAATTGTTAGATATAGATTTCTTTTATACTTGATAAAAGATTTTAGTGGCTCACTAAAAAACAAATCCAAGACACACAAGAAAAGATTAATAATATCTGAAAGCAATTTGGGGTCCCCACTGAGATTCTCATTCTTGTCCCAGTCTTCACTCCATTTCTTTCAACAACAAAGTCCACCATAAGAACCATGCTTGCTGTATGCTGCCATACTCTCTCTTTTGATTCAAAGGAGCCATCAGATATGGCTGATTTCTGAAGACAGTTCTGAATGAGAGGGTTTCATTCGCCCCCAGTGACAACCATCGTCAGGAGGTATTTCTGGTGCTGACACCAGAGCCCGAAAAAATTTAAGATACTGAACACGGTGCCTTTGATTTGTAGACCAACTGCTGAGAATTCACATTACAAAAGGCAGTGGATAAGAAGGCTGGAAAACACAAATGGACCTAGCAAAGGGAACAAAGTTAAGACCTCAGAGATTATAAATGATAGCCACAGGAATATAATACAGTAAAAATGAGGGGGTTTAAAAATTGAACATCACAAGTAAACAGAGGGAATTAGTTAAATGATATAAGCAATATGCCAATCTGGACACTGTAAAAAACAGAAATTCATCAAACGAAATATAATACAGTGAGAGGGAGAATAAAGTAGAAAATTGTCATTACAATGACGTTGCATACTGCATATAATCAAAGCATGGTAATAGTTACATTCAAATGATTCTATATTGATGCTTTACCATTTTTTTTATATCACATCTACAGCATATCCAAAGAATCACATCCATATAAAGCAGTAATCCGTGGTTATTAGAGGTTAATGCCTGACACTCTACTTTGACTTTTGAAGGATTGCTACATTGTAACTTCTAAATAAAGAAGAGACACAAACTACTCAGGGATTTGTTTTTTAAAGAGAACATGTCTGTGGGATCAACCCTTTTAATCCTTCTATATTGGCATGCAGATCATATAAAGTTGAATGAAATGATACCTAAATTTCTAATTTCAGGGAAATCCACATTACTCTTAATATGTAAATGAGATAAAATCTATGGGTGGGACAAAGATCTTCCCGAGAGTCTGCCTCTAGAACTTATTTTAATGAAATGTGGCATTACTTTTCTGAGACATGTAATGACTGACAGTTTGCATTCCTACTCTCACTGCAGAGCTATGTGTGATTATAACTAACACAGTACAGCAAAGCACTCATTGCAAACTCATTTGCAGCTGTAGATCTCCTCTCATAGTGCAATCAGCTCAGCTGTACTGCCATCTATACCCCCATACTGGCTGCATATTTGATGAAAGCTGAAGAAGTGTTGGTTGTAATCATGCACAGCTCTGCGGTGAGTTCATAAGGGCAGATTCTGCTGTGTGAGATATGTAATGACAGTCTGCTCTTGCTAAGCTTTATCTCAACATTCCTCATGGTGCTTTCAGCTCTGTTGTACTGCCTCAACCACTGGGAGTGTGAGATGAAAGCTAAAGAAGTGTATGTAATGAAACTGACATATGTTCTACTCTAGGCACCTTGTAAACCTGCACAGCTCTGCAGTAAGTTTATAAGAGCAGACTCTCCTATGTGAGATGTAATGACAGACAGTCTGATCTTACTAAGCTTTATCTCAACTTTCCTCACAGTGCTGTCAGCTCTGCTGTACTGCCTCAACCACTGGCAGTGTGAGATGAAAGCTAAAGAAGTGTATGTAATGACACTGACATAAGTTCTTCTCCGGGCACCTTGTACTTAAGGCCCCATTTCATATAGCGAGATCGCTGAAGTGTCACCGATTTTGTGATGCAACAGCGACCTCACCAGTGATCTCGTTACGTGTGACACTTAGCAGCGACCAGACCCCCACTGCGATGTTGTTGATCGTGCTCGAATGTCCTGGGCCATTTTTCATCATCAGCATCCCGCTGGCCAGCATGCATCGCTGTGTTTGACACAGACGAGCGACCTCGTTGGCGACGCAGAACTCATGGATGCAGGCAGGAGTCGTCCGAATCGCTGCTGTGTGACAAGGTCTCAACGACCGCCGAGGTCAATATACGGATCGCTGGATCTTTGCTGCACAGTTGGGTAAATCTGACTGTTTGACAGCTTACTAGAGACCATTTAGCGACGCACCAGAGATCATTACCAGGTTGTATCGTTGTCGGGATCACTGGACCGTCGCTTAGTGTATCTGTACCCTTAGGAATAGCTCTGCAGTAAAATCAATTTCGGACTGATAACACACCTTTCATGTAAAATAAACTTTAGAGGCAGATTCTCAGAGAGATCTGTGTCTGGCCCATAGATATTAAAACCTCACTTATATTAAGAAAAATGTGGATTTTCCTGTAATAAGACATTGGATTGAAATATTACAAGGTTTATTCAGCTTTCTATGACTTGTGTGTCCATATAAACAACTTTAGGAGGGTTGATCCTACTGACAGATTCTCTTTAAGATTTTAATTTGGATTTGTGTAGCACAATGTGAACAACAGTAACTGCAACAATCTTATAGGATACAATTGAGGATTGTCAAACGCTGTTAATGTTTAGGGAGTAAAGAGATGTTTATCAATCCTTGAAATTGTGTCTGCTTTTTACATTTAACTCAGTTTTTCAAACATATATTATGAAATGGTCCTTTGAAAAAAATTGTAAAAGATAGATAGATAATTGTGTAATAATGGTAATTAATAATCATAATTATTAATATTAAATCTTGGTTGAATATATGCATGTCATTACTGAGGTTAAATTTGGGTAATGTTGCTGGGGGGCTGCCATTTCCATTTGCAAGTGTGTAATTGTCTGAGCAGCCCTGAGCATAGGAGACTGTGGTCAGTGTCCAACCACATCTGCTACATTGTGGCTGCCTCCAGCTGTGAACTGGGCATGCTCCCTCAACTATCCTGGTTCCAGCTGTGGGGGATAGCAAGACGCCATTTTTTTTAGTTCACAGATGTGCTGTGGGCTTCAACTTTTCCCTGTCACTGCACTGTTACTACTGTCAGGCTATTATGCTATTCTAACCACTGGAGAAGTCCTGGCCAAAGGGCTACACTGAACAGTGAGAGCACTGTGTATGGAGTAGACTTCTCCAGCAGTGAGAACAGCATGGTAGCCTGGGATTATTAGTGCATTATCAGGCTGCTGACAAGTTTTCATCATTGTTGTCCCTGCAGTGGGTTCAGTGTGTCACCACAGTGTGCTTAGAGCAATGTAATCATGACACTGATGTTCTCTGAACACTGACTGATCTCTGCTATGTCAGTGTAAAGGAATTGTCACACTTAGCGATATTGCTAGCAATGTCGCTATAACTTGTGATGTTATAGCAATATTGCTAGTGATATCGCTGTGTCTGATACTTACCTACGACCTGCTCCCCCGCTGGTTATCGCTGATTGCGCGAGAACGTCCTGGACCGTTTCTCATCGTCAGCTTCCTGCGGCGCTTCCTGTGGAGAGATGAGCGACGAGCGTGGAGCCGGGAGGGAGGACGTCAGGATCGCCTAGTGTGACAGGTAAGTAGCGACCCCAGCGATGTCGTTGGTGAGATCTGCCTGTGTGGCAGCTCACTAGAGACCACTTAGCGATGCACCAGCGATCCTGACCGTGTCATATCGCTGGTCGGGATCGCTGGTGCATCGCTAAGTGTGACAGCACCTTAAGCCTTATTCAAAGATCCTTGTATTACAGACATTTGAAGGAGGCTTTACACTGACATAGCATAGCTGTGTATCTAATGCCCATCATGTGTGATACAGCCCACAGTGCCACATATCAAATCTCATCATGAGTGATGCAGCCATGTATTAAATCCCATAAAGTGTAATACAGCCCTCATTGCCACATATATAATCCCCATGTATGATGCAGCCTACAGTGCCTTATATCTAATCCCATCATATGTGATATAGCATACTGTGTCATGTATATAATGCCTTTCATTTGTGATACAGCCCACAGAACCATATATCTAATCTCAACAAGTGTGATATAGCTAGCAGAGACCCACATCTAAACAAGCATTTGGTACATTCACCATATCTAATCCCAGCATGTGATACATTCCACACATCTAATCCCAGTGCATGATGCACTCCACGCATCTGATCTAATTGCATAATACAGTTTGTGCATCCAATCCCAGTGCATTACACACTCTGCGTATCCAATCTTAGAGTGTGATACACACTGCTCACTTTATCCCAGCAAATGATAGTCAATGCATCTATTCCCACTGCATGATACTTTCTGATTATCTGCTCCCAGTGCATGATGCACTCTGCATATCCAGTCTCAGTGCGTTATACACTCCCATTATCTTATCCCACCGTGTGATATACTCTGCATATCCAACTGCAGCACATGATATGGTCCGTGTAACCTATCCCGTGCTGTATGATACACTCCACTGAGCCCATTATCTAACTCCGTTGTGTGATACACTCTCATTATCCAATCCCAGTGTATGGTACAGTCCACGGATCTAATCCCATCCTGTGTGATACACTCCATTGAGCCTGTATTTAATCACATCATATGTTTTACACTCAACTGAGCCTAGAATGTGATACAGTCCGCTTATCAAATTCCTATGCATTTTATGGTGAGCAGCACCAACTAAAACAGCTGGCGCTGCTAGCCATCCTCGGTGACACTGGCACATGCTAACATCACGTTCCAGTCACCAGCAAATGTCTCTGCACTGTGATCCTAAACCAAATATTTCCTCCTTTATCCTTTTGACAACACCCAGAAGTGAAGAGAAGGAATGACATCACACACGTGAGCAGATCCCGCCCACTTTTACTGCAGTCAGAATATGAGATAGAAAAATGCTAGGTTATCAGGGCAAATTTCAGCAGCTGCTCCACCCAGTTTTAAAAAGAAGAAAATATCAAAACTTTTTAAATTATTTCTCATATGACCGGAGCTGTTTTTCAGTTTTGTGTTTTCATTTTATGCTCCCCTTCTTCCCAGAGCCATAACTTTTTTATTTTTCCATGATTATGGCCATGTGAGGGCTTATTTTTTGCAGGACGAGTTTTAATTTTGAAAGACATCATTGATTTTACCATGTCGTGTACTCGAAAATGGGAAAAAAAATTCCAAGGGTAGTGAAATTGCAAAAAAAGTGCAATATCACGTTTTTTTTTGCTAGGTTCACTAAATGCTAAAAATGACCTGACATTATGATTCTCCTGGTCATTATGAGTTCATAGACACCAAACATGTCTATGTTCTTTTTAATCCAAGTGGTGAAAAAAAATTCCAAACTTTGCTAAAAAAAAAAATTGCGCCATTTTCCAATACCAGTATCATCTCCATTTTTTGTGATCTGGGGTTGGGGAGGCCTTATTGTGTGCGTGCCAAGCTGACGTTTTTCAGGATACCATTTATGTGCAGATACGTTCTTTTGATCGCCCGTTATTGCATTTTAATGCATTGTAGTGGCGACCAAAAAAGCGTAATTCTGACATTTTGATTTTTTTTCCCGCTATGCCATTTAGTGATCGGGTTAATCCTTTCCTTTTATTGATAGATCAGGCGATTCTGAACGAAGCGATACCTAATATGTGTATGTTTGATTTTTTTATTGTTTTATTTTGAATGGGGCGAAAGGGGGGTGATTTAAATTGTTATTTTTTATTTTGTTCATTTTTTAAAACTATTTTTAAATTTTAGCATCTTTCAATAGCCTCTATTGGAGGCTAGAAGCTGCCACAACTTGATCGGCTCTGTAACATATAGGCGATGAGCAGATCGCCTATATGTAGCAGAATTACGGCATTGCTATGAGCGCCGACCACCAGGTGACGCTCATAGCAATCTGGCATCAACAACCATAGAGGTCTCCAGGATACCTCTGGTTGTTATTCCAATGCATCGCTGACCCCCGATCGCGTGATGGGGATCAGCGATGCATGTATTTCCGGCACGGTGGAGGGAAGCGCTTGTTAAATGCCACTGTCTGCTTTTCACAATGGCATTTAACTAGTTAATAGATGTAGGTGGATCGTGATTCAAAACAGGTGACGCGTCCTGGCTTTGATACGGGATCACCGCCGGAGCCCTCATTAAAGCGGGGGATTTGACCTTGGACGTACTATTGTGTCCAAGGTCAGAAAGGGGCTAAAAAAATATTTGTTTTTTTGTAAAACTAAAACATTAAGGGTGTGTGCACACGCTGTGGATTCTGCTGCGGTTCCACAGCGGTTTTGGCCGCTGCGGGTCCGCAGCAGTTTTTGCTGCGGTGTACAGTACCATTATTCCCTATGGGAATAAAAACCACAGTGCAGACGGTGCGGATTTTTCCGCGCGGTTTTGAAACTGCAGAAAGAATTGACATATCAATTTTTTCTGCGGATTCCACTGCGGTTTGCCATCTCCTCCTTTGTGGAGATGAAAAACCACAGGGCAAAACCGCAGAGCAATCCGCAGGTAAAACTGCAGGTCTTTTGACCTCCAGATTTACCTGCGGATTTTAGAAAATCCGCGCGGCCAAATCCGCACCCCAATCCGCAGCGTGTGCACATACCCTAATACGTTTCATTGTTTTCAGGCTCAGTTCCTGGGGTACAGTTTAAAATGCATAACTGATACTTGTTGGTATGTCTTGGATCACTATGGATTACAAAGGATTGATATAAAGTATTAGCTTTTAATGAAAAGGTCACTAGTTTTTATCCAAAGAATATTTTTTTGATAGATAAAACCTATATTTGTTATCCAATCTAATTCAAAAGAGTGTAGTGAGCTCAATGAGTGTAGTGTAAACAAAATGTAGGCAATAAAGTACAGAAAAAAAAGAAACATCTTAAGTTTATCAATGTTATCAACAGCGATCATGTAGTTAAAGTATCAGTTGACAAATTAGAAACAGCAATAAACAGTAAACTATAGATGGTCATGTGGTTATACTTTTATCCCATGCTTGGTGATGGACTTTTACCAATGACACTCAAATGGTGAAGATATAGGAAAAAAAAAACATAATGCTTGATTTTGACTTTTAGGGTTCAGAAACATGATCTTACACTTCTAAGAATGGTTGGGAACAGCTCAGATCTGAAATACAAATTAGTTCAATGAGTCAATCTTTTAGAAGTATCATTTCTCCTTGCGGAGAAAGACATGCTAAGCATGCCGAGATGAGGAGACTTAAAGCTGCAATGCTCCTCTGGGAAATATGCAAATTGGCTCTTCAGAGAAGAAGAGGACTAGAACTCTAGTGCCACCTATTGAAAGTAGCAATCCTAGAAGTCAAGGTCGACCTTTTAACAAGCCTTGTTACATGACTTAGGATAAAAGTCATGTAACAAGGCTTGTTAAAGGGTCGACATTGACTTTTAGGATTGCTACTTTCAATAGGTGGCACTAGAGTTCTAGTCCTCTTCTTCTCTGAAGAGCCAATTTGCATATTTCCCAGAGGAGCATTGCGGCTTTAAGTCTTCTCATCTCGGCATGCTTAGCTTGTCTTTCTCCTCAAGGAGAAATGATACTTTTTGGATATCGGTCAGACGCCTCTCACACAGCCAAACCAGATCTCACACTTTGCACTAATGTGGGGCAGTACCATGAAGCACAGTGTCTGTAAATTGAGATTCTGTTTTTGGCTTTTATCCTAAATCATGTAACAAGGCTTGTTAAAGGGTCGACATTAACTTTTAGGATTGCTACTTCCAATAAATTGCACTAGAGTTTTAGTACTCTTCCTCTCTGAATAGACAATTTGAATCTTTTAGAAATGCCAGTAACAGTGACTTAAAAATTAGTTTCTATATTTTATTTTGATGGCAAACGGCTGGCACAATTCTTAGAGCATAAATTTCAGAGAATCACAGTACAAATATGTTTCATACACATTCATTCAGGGTTCTACTATCCTGGCAGAGAGCCACTAGATCCTCCATGAAACTATATGAAACCCTGAAATGAATGAATAAAATACTATCAGTTCTCCAGAATAAAGTATAGATGTGGACCAACGCTAATTCTAATTAGTGTCAGGGTCCTGACAGCGCCGGCGTACAGCCTCCGCTAAGCAGGGACTCACCCGCACCATAGGGACCCCTGGGGTCAAGAACAGCCAAACAATAAAGATGCACGGGACCTGAATGTAGAAGTTTAGAAAGCATGCACAGGACCTATGGTCATGTGAACGGTCATGTGACTGCAAGGGGGCGGGGCTTAGCATCCTGCTTTCAGAGGAGGAAGAAAACTCAGAGTCGGACAAAGCAGAGGTCAGGCACAATACAGGCAAGCAAGGTACAGGAGGGATAAACAGACGGGAGGTCAGACAAAGCCAAAGGTCATACACAAGATATCAATACAGTACCAGGGATGAGACAGAACAGACAGTCAGGGCCAAGCAGAGATCAAAAACCAAACGGACATAGAAGGTACCAAACAGAATCCAAAGCGATATCCAGAGAACAGACCGAGTCATACACAGGGAATCAAGCAACCAGAACACAGCACTAACACACTCAGGGGTCACCACACAATGCCAAGGGCGAAAGTATAACTGACGGGGGATGGGAGCTTCCTTAGGCTATAATAAGACTCCCCGGAACCAATGAGAGGCCACCCTAATAGGTCCCAGGTGTGCAGGTGAGAGTCTGCACTGCGATCAGAACATTAACCCCAGAAGTGCCGGTCACCCAGCACTGGTATCATGACAATTAGAACAAATTTCTGAATTTAATGATTAGAGATGATGGGATTGAATCAATGCCAATTAAGTCCATGTAACATTTCACAGGTCCTAGTGAATTTTGAACAATCTGCAATTGGATATGTGCAAATTGCAAAACAAATTCCCATCATTTAACACATTGCAGAAGATTTCAAAAGCCACACAAGGCTTACATGATGCTGGCCTCCACAAAGAATGTTTCTGCTATAACATCACTTATTATAACACAGCCAAATTGGAGGGTCTACCTGTGTAAAATCTGAGGCAGGAAATGCAGCAGCCATTTTAGGGGATTTAGCATAGTTAGAGAATGTCAAAACTCACAGCTTAGCAATAATGCTAGGCAGATAAAGCCTTTAAACATTGAAAAAATTACTCCAGTCATGTGTTGTACACGTGTAGCACAAAAGATGCTAATTATAATCATAGAATCATAGAATCGTAGAGTTGGAAGGGACCTCCTGGGCCATCTGGTCCAACCCCCTGCTCAAAGCAGGATTCGCTAAATCATCCCAGTCAGATGTCTGTCCAGCCTCTGTTTGAAGACTTACATTGAAGGAGAACTCACCACTTCTCATGGCAGCCTGTATTGTAGTATTGTAAATTGTAAATTTAATAGTAAATATAAATGTAAATGTAAATAGTATTGTAATTGTAAATTCAAATAATACTGTAGGGCTGGTGAATTACTATGTGCACTGATTGCAGATTTAGTAGGTCAGGCTTCTGGCATTGGTTCCTCCTAAAATACATTTTGCAGTAGCCTTGTAATTGTGTCTTTTGCATATTATCTCTTATTATTATTGATCTATTTGAATAAAGCTAATAATTATTTTACTGGCATGGTATACTGATTCTTCTTGTTCTTTTGGTGGTTTGAAATCAGGGGTTAATGTCAGTTTTTCCCCCCGGTGGCCTGCTTGTGTAATTACATTGCTGTGGAGTTTGCTGATGCAGGTGGTGACTACTCCCACCATCCTTTAAAAGGACACCTGATGCATCAGCTGACTGTTGGTGATACAGGTCCTTTTGGAGACCAATCGTGCTGAAGACAGGAGGTTGCTGGTGCAGTGATGCTTCAGCTGAATGCTGTGATTTGGTGCCTTACTCTGCTGTACGGTGCATTGCAGCAAAGAAAACTATGTGTTGTTTTTCTGTTTCCTATTCCCAGTGGTGTTTGTCTTACCTTACCTTACCTTGTGTTGTCTTAGGGCAGCAGTGGGACCAGTGTCTTCACTTGCCAATTCCCTACTTAGGGATAGGAGCAGGGCAAGTGAGGGTTTTGGTAACCTGCTCGGCGATGGTTCAAAAAAACCCATATAGGGACGTTAGAAAGAGCAGGGCACATCCTCAGGTGAGTGCAGGAGGTGTCCATTCCCACTCGTTCCCTATTGCAGGGCCCACTGTTGTTAAAGTTTCCCTGGTGTTTCCTGGTATGTTTTTTGTTTTGCTGTTTAGTGACCGACCGATTGGTGGGTCGTGTTACACTGAGCCAGTAACTCTGTGACTTTATCACCAACCTGCCCTTTTTTTCAGGTAAGCCATGGCCCAAATGCAGGCCTTTGCCCAACTGCTTCAGACCCTCACCAATAAGCTTAGTGTGCTGTGTGGTGAGGTGGAGCAGCAGCTGCAGCAATTGGTGGGATTCAGGGCCTCGGATCAGGTGCAGGCTCAACCAGAACCCAAGATATCTCTCCCTGACAGGTTTTCTGGAGGGAGAGATACATTTTTGTTTTGTTTCAGGA
Organism: Dendrobates tinctorius; assembly: GCF_039654945.1. Lineage (NCBI taxonomy): Eukaryota > Metazoa > Chordata > Amphibia > Anura > Dendrobatidae > Dendrobates > Dendrobates tinctorius. The sequence goes on from NW_027361676.1 coordinate 62,866,680, forward strand.
GGCCTGCAAGTTGTAATTCAGGCTCTGCCCTCATACAGCAGGGAGTGAGGAACAATGGGTGGGAATCATCATATCCCTTCTTAAGGGTGATCCCCAATCCTGGGCCTTCTCCCTGCTGGCCGATTCATCATCTCTACGGACAGTGGATGATTTTTTTTGCAGCTTTGACCCTGGTGTATGAAGATCCTGATGGTGTCTCCCTGGCGGAATCCCGACTCTGTAAGATCAAGCAGGGGGGCCGGCCGGCTGAGGAGTACTGCTCAGAGTTCAGGAGGTGGGCCACTGACTTGTGGCAGAATGACATGCCCTTAGGAGTCATTTTATGCACGATCTGTCTCCAAGGTTGCAGGATGCTCTGGTGTAGTATGCCGCCCCCTGGTCATTGGAGGCCACCATCTCCTGACCATCCAGATGGATAGATGCTTGATGGAGAGACATACACCAAATGTGCCCCCTGTAGTCCTTGTTAGGGAGGCAGACACACCGGTGCAGATGGACGAGCTCATGCAGGTGAGAGGAGTTGGTTCCCAAATGGTGTTGCCTGCGGTTCATCGTGGTGTGAGGGCATGTTTTTACTGTGGGCAGACTGGTCATTTTGTTTGTGTCTGCCCAGCTTGTGCCAAAATTATCTGTACCATCTAAGAAGCCGTGTCCCCCTGGTCGTGTGGAGGGAAGCGACCAGGGAGTGTATATTTCCTCCATTTTTCCTCCTCACTGTACCTTGTCTGCTGAAGTGGTGGTTGGCGGGGTAACTGAGGGTATACCGGTGCTTATGGATAGTGTAGCAGGTGTCAATCTGGTGGATGCTCACTTCGTCCATACCCACGGCCTGAGGTGTAGGACGCTAGCAAAACCCCTAAGCGTCCAGGCTATTGACTCTGTCTCACTTAGCCAGAGGAGGTTGACCCAAGTCGTGGATAATATACATCTGCATATAGGGACTCATCATGAAGAGTCCCTGTCATGCTACGTCTTGGGGAGAATGCCATCACCTATTGTTTTAGGCATCCCATGGATGAAAAGACACAACCCAGTCATAGATTGGCGGTCCAGGGAAGTAGTCAGCTGGCATCAGTCGTGTGAGGGCTCCTGCCCAAGGGCAACTGTCTCTGTCATCTTTCTACAACCATCCCCTTCTTCTCCAGTGGGGGCAGCAGAGGTGCTGCCATGGAGTAGGGGCAATTCTCAACCCTCACCACAAGCTCACCAGTATGTCAGAGTCCTCTTCAGCAGAGGGGTTAGAGGAGGGTGGTGGTTCCTTCTGAGCATTTTGGGGGTGTGAGTATGACAACACAGGGGGACGCCTCTATTGTTAGTTCTGTAAAGAGTACACCATCTTGTGGAAAATGTGTGCATGGCAATAAACATTCAGGTCTGGACCTGTGTGTCAATGAGCACGTATGGGTGTCCACCAAAAACATCTGGTGGAAGTGTGCTGCTGGGGCCTGGAGTTCTTGGGTGATCGGGCCATATTGGGTGCCAGCATTTCTCTGCCCGGGGACTTACCAGCTGGAGTTACCCCAAGTAGTGCCCTACACAACTCATTCCCCAGGTCGGAGCTCTGGAGATTTGTGGTACCTCCAGTGCATACATTATTGTCACTTGCTTTTAACCTGAGAGTCAGGTGACCACCGAGGTGAACTCTGGTGGATCGAGATGTCATCATCGTAGGTTGTTTTCTGGTGAGGTCTGGTGTTGAGGGTCCAGATGCCCCTCATTGAAAGGGGGTACTATCATGATACTTTTTTGGATCTGTGGCAGATTTGGCGCTTCTTATTAAAACTTTTTTCAATTCAGGCCATCGGGGATTAATGTCAGTTTTTCCTCCCGGTGGCCTGCTGGTGTAATTACATTGCTGCTGAGTTTGCTGATGCAGGTGGTAACCACTCACACCTTCCTTCAAAAGGTCACCTGATGCATCAGCTGACCGTTGGTGATACAGATCCTTTTGGATACCCACCGTGCTGACGACAGGAGGTTGCTTGTGCAGTGGTGCTTTAGCTGAATGCTGTGATTTTGTGCCTTACTCTGCTGTGCGGTGCATTGCAGCAGAGAAAGCTAAGTGTTGTTTTTCTGTTTCCTATTCCCAGTGGTGTTTGCCTTACCTTACCTTGTGTTGTCTTAGTGCAGTGGTGGGACCAGTATATTCACTTGCCAATTCCCTACTTAGGGATAGGAGCAGAGCAAATGAGGGTTTAGGTATCCTGCTCGGCGATGGGTTGAAAAAACCCGTATGGGGACGTTAGAAAGAGCAAGGCACATCCTCAGATGAGTGCATGAGGTATCCATTCCTCCAATCCCTACTGCAGTACCCACCATTGTTAAAGTTTCACTGGTGTTTCCTGGTGTGTTTTTTGTGTTTCCATTTAGTGACCAACTGATTGGTGGGTCATATTACACTGGGCCAGTGACTCTGTGACATACATGTGGTAGATCGGCTCTCTAAAGGCTGCTCTCAGAAATAGACACAGGAACATTTCTTCTGCTGGTTTGTTTAAACATAGCATAAATCAGTGCAGAATTTAGAAAAATAAACATCACCTTCCTGGCGTAACGGCAAAACAAAAGATAACTTATAGCACAGTCCATATGCTTGCAAGATTCGCCCATTCAGCATACAACAAACTTCTGCTCTCACTGGAGCTCCAGACTGTAGACTTCATTGCCTCCAAACAGAGAAAAATACTCAGTGGCTGGATATCTAACTTGCTGAACCACACCCTTGAGGTGGAGATATGAGTAACCATTCCGCCCATCTCTTACAACTACTCACAAAATAAAAAATAACCCTTTCATAGTTGATTAACCCCTCTCGGCACATAACAAGATAGAAAGAACCTTCTGGGTTTCACATCGAGGAAGATAGCACTTTTTGTGATACATATCTCCCATCACATACATTACCAGTGACTGTCATGTACAAAAGAAAATCCCCTAAGATCCAGACATATGACTGTGACTGTAAAGTGGGTGTGTTGCAAACAAATTTTATTCCACATTTATTTACTAGTTAAATTTATCATGCTGTTGTTAATGCTGGCTCTATGAACATGTTTGTATATAACATTTTTTATTGCAACGTTTTTGGGGAAGTATTTAAATGTTTTTTTAGTAATAATAAGAAATCAAATGTAGACCTTTAACTGTGTGTTTTGTACACGTTTTTACTAGTCTAATTTGACAACTGTGCATGTCACAACAATGGTTGGGCAAGCTGCCACATTTTGGTTCCTGTATGTGTTCCTTTCCACCTAAAGATAAGTTATGGTGTTGTAAAATGAATGATAAAAGAAAAAGTTGCAAAGGATGTTATAGTGTAAAAAAATTAAAAAAACACCATTACCAACAGTTGTCTGGGAAGTACTATTACCGAACGCTGGTCGCTATGGGCCTCTTTTGCCTCTGACAAGCATATTAGTGGTGAGGATGTGAAGGGTGTTATAGAATATATTACACATCACTTATCTCAGTCACAGCAGGATTATGTTACCTCTGACTGAGTTAACTTCAGTTTGAGTCAGTGCTGTGCATATAATTGTCTGTCTGATCACAGGGATAATTTTTTTCACTTTTTATCTGTTTAAAAATACATGAAAGATTTGTCAGTGCACTGTGTTTATAATTGGGATTTTTGTTACTGCCAGTCTACCATCCTTTTTAATGGCGAGACCACTTTGACATTTAAAAAGACTGTGTTTGTGTTAAAGAACTTGAAAAAATTGGAATCCATCCTTACATACCTTAGTGGGTTTTTTATCAAGTCAATTGGAAGCTTTGCAGTTTTGATATTCACAGAAAAACAATTCACAGTACACCAAAATTTTGTGAAAAATTAGATGAACTGGTGCATTTCAAAATATTTGCTCATCTCTAGAAACCATATCTTAGGATCTGTTATCTGTAACTATGTATTTACTTTTTCTAGAAAATTATATCTGAACTAGATAGGATGACTAGTGATGACCAGATCTGATACAATTAGAAATTCACCAAAACATCTGGATTTTTCAAGGAAGATCAATTTGCAGGGAAGTTATTCTCAATTAACTAAATGTCCCCTATTGTGTTCGGGAGTCTACAGAGAACCCAGGGCCTAATAACAAAGAAAATAAAACTTACCTTATTGTTCACCTATCTATCACCTCGTCTCTGCCACTCTTCAGCGCATCTTCTTATCATCACAGGTAAGCTCTAAATCCCCTGGCCTCTTCATGCTAGCCTTAAACTTTGGCTTTGATAAAGTCCAAGTCATTTCTGTGCATGTGCACATAAGGTTATGATGTCATGATGACATAAAGTCTTAAGGCTCCGTCTCGCATAACGAGATCATTAGCGAGATTGCTGAAACATCACTGATTTTGTGACGCAACAGTGATCTCGCCAGCGATCTCGCTACGTGTGACACATAGCGGCGACCGCCCCCTGCTGGATATCGCTGATCATGCTCGAATGTCCTAGGCCATTGTTTGTTCGTTGGTGTCTCACTGGACAACATGCATCACTGTATTTGACACCGACGAGCAACCTCGTTGGCGACGCAGAACTAAGGGACGCAGGCGTGAGTCGTCAGAATAGCTGCTGTGTGACAAGGTCCCAACAACCGCCGAGGTTGTTGTACGGATCACTGCATTGTTGCTGCATCGTTGAGTAGATCTGTCTGTTTGACAGCTTACTAACGATCATGAAGCGACGCACCAGCGATCCTTACCAGGTCGTATTGTCGGAATCGCTGGTGCGTTGCTTAGTGTAATGGTACCCTTAGACTAGTATGAAGAGACGCTGGGAATCAGCCTTCAGTGGTGGAGATAAGAAGATACATTGAGGACTCGACAAATGGATGGTGCTGAGCAGGGCAACCAGAGAGGTGACTGGTAAGGATGATATAATTTTTTTTTTTTTTTTTTTTTTTTACTTTTTGATGACCTTTTTATTGTACAGCCAGATGGTGGTCAGCCAGCTGCCATTTTGTGTAATCCATGTGAAAGCAAATTACAAAAAAAATCAATATTTTGGTGGATGAAGTTTTTTGTAGTGTTCAAGTAGAATTTAATTCCCCTCTAAAATATTTGCTAATCTTTAATGCCGGGTGACCACGATCTGGAAGTAGTAGCGCTTTGGATGCAGCGCATGTTTGCTGCGTCCAAAGTGCTGCCTTCTATTAAATGCAGGTAAATCAGCATGTGATCACTGAAGCCTGCAGATTTACCACTACCAATACATTCTATTGGTGAAACTTCCACCGCAAGACAAATTGACATGCTGCCGTCTGGAAAGACGCGCCACATTTCAGTCTCTGTGGTTGATTCGCAGGGATCTGTGGACACATATTGGACTTGGGATTTCTTGAAATCCCATCCACTATGCTGTCAGAGCTGGACTCTGTGGGCTTGACGCTGCATAAATAAGCAGCGTCAAACCCACAGCAACTACTGATCGTGGGTTCATACCCTAACCATGACAATATACGTAGAAACATTCTGAATGAAGTAGGAGATAATTTCAGAAAGGTTGATAGTTCTTAAATATATACACTTGGATATTAAAATATTATCTTGGCAGATTGTTTTACAAAATCATCAAACATTATAGATTGTCATACAATCATAATAAAAACCTTTCTGATGACTACTAGCAAAATCACTGAAATTAAATGATAGTCTTCTCTTTGCTATTTGTCACAAAGAGTTGTAAATTGTTGCCTCTCTCCAGCATAGTACAAGTATTTAGACACATTTTAAGATTAATGTTTTTCCATAGACACTTTGGACTCAAAGGTTTTCATATAAACTCCTGCAAAAATACATTTCTAATCCAAGTTCAAATATATATTGTACAAAATTTCACCTCAAATTCATCTAGGATTCTTCAGGGCATTCAGTTTTGCCTAGATTATACTGCTAAAATAGGGAAGAAGTGCTATTTTCCATTAAGCACAATTGATTCCTGAAGGAAGATATTGCCTGTGTATATTACTATTATTCCCATGTCTGCATTGTCATATATATTTGTTTTATTGAAAATATGTGCAGTCAAGTGCTTCATATTTTAAGGAAGTAATATCAGTAGATGTTATAATTATTATTCATATTTATGCTTACTCTGTGGATGGAATGTTTCACAGAACTTTAGAATTGTCATTTTCCCTGATTCTTCCCATCTTTTTTACCTAAGACCTTATAAACACATTGGTGATTTGGTCAGTATTTTGCGTCAATATTTTAAGCCAGAATAAGACTAGTTTCACACTAGCGTTTATTCGACACAGCACACGGCGCCGCTAAGCCCCGCCCCCTGCCGGCTCCCTGCCCGCCCCATCCGGTCATCGCCGCCTACTATCGCACATGGACGCTTGCGATCTGCGCACCCTATCTTTAGCATAGGGTGTGCAGATCGTGCACTGGCCGTGCGCTAGTTGGATTTTGGCGTGCGCTGCAAACTTCTACTGCATTTTGAACAGGTATTCTTAGACTCAGAATAAGTCTCATTCATGCTGAGTCTAAGAACACCTGTTCGAAACACGTCCAGCCTTTCACTAGCAACCTTTCCTCCGGACATTCCGGTTGGATGCGTTAAGCTTGTCAAAGTTTTATGAAGTACAATAAAGCCTTTAGATTTTACCCCTCCGAGCTGGACATTCTCCTTTTTGGATTGCATCGGCTATCGTCTGGCAGAGACGTGGTCCGTGCCTCGAGGATTATTGGTCATACCAAGGGTGAGCTGAATAATTTTCTTCTGTGACACCTCTTGGTTGCAGTGCATTAGAAACATATTTCAGTCAAAGACTCAAGTACATTTCTGCCTTAATTTTATACAATAAACTGAGATACAGTAAATTATGATGAGATTGTCAAGCTGAACTCACCCATTTCCTCTGGCTAAGCTCTATCCATTTCTCAAAAAACTGACATGGATGGTGCAAAAATATGAAAAAAAAAATTAAACATTTTTATGCAACTATTAATTTTATAAAAGGTTTGCTACATGCAGTTATCAAACAGATTTCTGGTGCAAACTGATAAATTGGCATTTAATTTTCTTCATTATATTTCCCGTGTTTAGGATCTGCCCTTGGTTTTGGCTTACAAAAACAATACTGATCTAAAATACTGACTTTTTTAAATATATTTTAGTTGTGATATGGGCATCATATTTTATAACATTACCGTTAATTTACTATGTGTGCTGTTTTGTAGATTGTTCTTTTTTACACTAGATAGATCTTTTGGAATTTGGGGATGTTTGTAAACATTTAATACATTTCTACAGGATGCAAATGGGGAAATGCAGACCCCTGCAAAAAAGATGCCACTTTTCCTTAGGCTATGTTCACAGACCGGTACCATTATTCGATCTGTTATAGAATGAAAATATAATAAGACATGAGTGTGTAAATGCCTGTTAATGTTTTTCATTTGACTTCAATCCAGCTGCAAATCATTTTATAGACTGATTAAAAAACATAAGGTTTGATTGGCTATTGCATTTGCACATATTTTTTGTCAAGTTTTAAGTGTTTTGCTCCCTTTTGTGTTTGTGCTATATCTTTCAAATATCACCATTTTTAAGTCTATTGTATGTGTTTGCCTGTTGGTTTTCTAGCTCACTACTATGGATGTTTAGTGTTTCCATATGTATTCACCTGTTTCATCATTTGCAATTTTGCTTAGAATATGCAAAATTTGTTGCATATGTACTCCAGTCCCCCTGGAGTTTATTTATGTGTTCTATATATTAATGCCTAATTGTTTCCCCTTTTTGTGAAACATTACTTTTTTTCTGCTAAAAATTGTCACAAAAAATGGTAAGGAAAAAAATAAAGACAAATTTTTTAGCCTGGATTTAACATTCCGGTTGTCCCAGTTTTCTGGAGTAATTTACTTTTTTTCTGTGGGCATAGTATTGGCACCCGATTCCTTTTTATGCGTCACTTTTTATATTCTTTCTCTTTTAAGATTTTTTTCAGTACTAATTTCTTTATCCAGATGTTTTAGACAGATTTCTGAAATGAAGCTTATACTAAATGTCGCATTTTTGTCTCACCTCACTTTAGTTCAAATTTTCAGTAAAATTTTTGAAGGAGTTTTACATTTTGCTTATTTTTGTGACTTTTTAAATGATATGGTTACAGTAATAAATTGTATGTGTGAGCTAACAACTCATATTAGGAAATTATTGTAGCTTCTAAACAGAGTAGTATTTATGAATACTGATAAAGCAAAATGTTAAAATTCATTTTGACACACTGCAGGGTCTCTACATAGTCAGCTGCGGTTGAGGTAGTCACAGGAAGTGGTTTCAGTAAAATCGCCAGACTGTTTTAATAAAACTTCATACACCGCTGAGTATAACCAAACAGAAAGGCATCTTTTTCCAGCTCAAAGTGAAAACAGGAAGCAAACAGTCCATACAGTAGTGTGGTTTTACCTGCTCAGGTTAATACAGCTCTCGAGTCCTTCAGGAAACACAGTTAAAACTGAAGGTCTATACATCTCCAGACACAGACACTGAATGAGACAACTAGTCTCTTTTTATCTGCCATAGGAAGTCCCCAGGGTGAGGATATGTGAGCAGCCAGTCTCACCGATCTATTTGACTGCACATAAACCCAGCCCTTCTATGACCTTTTAAGGGTATGTGTCCACTATCAGGAATAGCAGCGATTGGATACAGCTCAACTGCGCTGTATCCAAACTTCTACATTCTAGGTTGCAAGCACAGTGGATGTAATATATATTCTGTGCATGAACATTTTCAAGAAGCTCCCAATCATACATAGGGCTGAAGACATAGCATGGATATTTTCTTCAAATTAAAATTCATGTGCTTCCATGACTGCAAGATTCTTTACCATCAATCTCCTTTCCATTAAAAGTAAGTATTTTGAGTGCATCATTTATACTAAATGCTACTGGTAAAAGTCTACCTAGGATTGGGTCCTTGAGCATGGATAGGTACAAAAAGCAAAAAGAAAATTCATGGGCTTCCATGACTATAATTTTCTTTACTATTATTTTTGACTTGAATGAGTGAATTCCTCCATTTTTGACCCTGCACATGTTTGGCTCCTACACAGGTCTGTGCACAAAACAAAACACAATTTTTCAAATAAAACTTAATGTTCTTTAATTACTAGAATGTTCTTTATCCATCCAAATTATATATAAAAATCTGTATTTTTTATTCCTCAGCCAAGGTGAATTTTTCCATCTGCACCCTGCAGAGGACTGGGCCCTTATGCAGGGTTTGGCACAAAAATGACAAAAAAAGTCAAACAATAAATTAAGGCTTCTGTTATTCCACTTCTTCATCATGCCTATATGGTTCCCAAGTTTCTTTCACCAAAGAAATCATCAACACCATTATCAACTCAGACTCGGTTTACGATGTTATATGTGTGGTACATGTCCTGAGCTTTTTGCCAACTGCTAATGACTACCTCTAGATTTGCTCTGACTCAGACTACCTCTCACACCTTGGCTTTCACTGCCTCTACCTCTATGGCTGACAGGGCCACTATCACAGCCAGGCTTTAGCTTAATGTACTCATCTCCTCAAGCTCCATCTCAGTTGGTTTGATGACTGATCAAGTCATCTGATAAATCAACTGGAAAAAACTTAAAGTTGTGAAATATCATCAACACATAGCGATGCCATTGATGGAATTAAAAAACTGCAATGTAAAATTTTGACCTGTGTTTCACAGTACTACTGCACAGATGGCTGGTGCCTTTGGTGGTCTTGATGCTGCATTTGGTTGCAACTCCCTCATTCTTAGCCATGGTATGCAAGTTTAATTTTATTATGTTGCAAAGTCCATTGCAATTATCACTTTTTCATAAACAATATTTTTTTACTACACTATAACATTTGTCACTGTCTTTTAACCCAATTATTATCACCTTCCGAAAAATAAAGGGATTTTTCAAAATTCTGTATTCTCTAGAATTTTAATTGATTTGGACGATTTCAGCAAGATGGCAGCAGGCAGACCAATAAGGTAATGTAAAGAAGGTAAAAAAATAATAATCACATCATTGTTAAACTCTGGGCAACTTCTACTGCACTATGTCACTTACAGTGGGGGAAAAAGCATTTAGTCAGCCATCAATTGTGCAAGTTCTCCCACTTAAAAAGATGAGAGAGGCCTGTAATTGACATCATAGGTAGACTACAACTATGAGAGACAAAATGAGAAAACAAATCCAGAAAATCACCTTGTCTGATTTGGCAAGATTTATTTTTCACATTATGGTGGAAAATAAGTATTTGGTCACCTAAAAACATGCAAGATTTCTGGTTCTCACAGACCTTTAAATTCTTCTTTAAGAGACTCCTCTGTCCTCTACTCATTACCTGTAGTAATGGTACCTCTTTGAACTTGTTATCAGTGTAAAAGACACCTGTCTACAACCTTAAACAGGCATACTCCAAACACCATTATGGTGAAGACCAAAGAGCTGTCAAAGGACACCAGAAACAAAATTGTAGCCCTGCACCAGGCTGGGAAGACTGAATCTGCAATAGGCAAGCAGCTTGGTATGATTAAATCAACTGTGGGAGCAATAATAATAAAATGGAAGACACACAAGACCACTGATAATCTTCCTCTATCTGGGGCTCCACACAAGATCTCAACCTGTGGTACCAGTATGATCACAAAAAATGAGCAAAAATCTCAGAATCACACAGGGTGACCTAGAGAATGACCTGCATAGAGCTGGGACCACTGTAACAAAGGCTACCATCAGTAACACACTATGCTGCCAGGAACTCAGATCCTGCATGCCAGATGTGTCCCCTTGATTAAGAAAGTACATGTCCGGGCCCATCTGAAGTTTGCTAGAGAGCACTTGGATTATCCAGAACAGTATTGGGAGAATGTCATATGGTTTGATTAAACCAAAGTAGAACTGTTTGGTAGAAACAAAACTCGCTGTGTTTGTAGGAGACAGAATGCTGAGTTGCTTCCAAAGAATATCATACCTACTGTGAAGGATGGAGGTTTGTTTCTCTGCAAAGGGACCAGAACGACTGATGTGTACATGAAAAAATGAATGGAGCCACGTATCGTGAGATTTTGAGTGCAAACCTCCTTCCATCAGCAAGGGCATGGAAGATGAAACATGAATGGGTCTTTCAACATGATAATTATCCCAAGCACATCACCAGGGCATCGAAGAAGTGGCTTCATTAGAAGCATATGAAGGTCCTGGAGTGGCCTAGCCAGTCTCCAGATCTCAACCCCATAGAAAATCTTTGGAGGGATTTGAAAGTCTGTGTTGCCCAGCAACAGGCCTAAAACATCACTGCTCTAGAGGACATCTGCATGGAGGAATGGGCCAATATACCACCAACAGTGTGTGCCAACCTTTTAACGACTTACAGAAAATGTTTGATCTCTGTCATTGCCAACAAAGGATATATAACAAAATATTGATATGAACTTTTGCTAATGAACAAATACTTATTTTCCACCATAATTTGAAAAATAAATCTTGCCAAATCAGACAAGGTGATTTTTTGGATTTGTTTTCTCAATTTGACTCTCATATTTGTGGTCTACCTTTAATGTCAATTACAGGCCTCAATCATCTTTTCAAGTGGGAGAATTTGCACAATCGGTGGCTGACTAAATACTTTTTCCCCAATGTATATGGTCTTTAATAACTATTGTTTTTGCCTCGGTAAACTGAATTAAACTTTGAGCTTGTTCATGTCAGGTCAGAGATTGGAAAATTCGTGGATGTTCGGGTTTGACCGCACATTTTTAAAAAGCTTGGTTCAGGTACCAGAACGGTACCCGGATTCGAACCTTAACCCAACCCCTTTTCAGATGATAGGGAACCTGAACTTTGGGTGTTTCCCACGCTGTCATCTGTATGACAGTGCAAATAACACTGGGTTTGATTGGCGGTAAGATTGCTATCGCTGATCAGAGTGCTGCAGTTTCTACTTTGTCAAACCGATGATTGACTGCATGTGAGAACAAGCAGCTGTGACCAGGTATAGATAGCCCCGCTTGTAATTTTAAGCAGACTTTGCACTGTGTACAGAGGTTTTATGAGTGTAGAGCTATCACAACTACACTTTGTTCATATTTGAATGAGGTGCTACAGTTGGTGCAAACTATTATCACTGTAGGAGTATATGAACTACACTTTCAAAATATTTCCATTCAAAACATTTTCTAGATTGAATCTGTCATCCATAGAGTATTATGTGCTTTGTGTTACATAACAGTGGTACATAAAACTCCAAAAAAATTATCCTTTTTTGTATTAAATTTGTTATCCATAGAGTATTACGTGCTGTGTGTTACATTACACTGGTATGTAAAACTTAAAAAAAAGTTAATAAATTTTCTGGATTGAATTTGTCATCCATAGAGTATTATGTGATTTGTTTTACCTTTTGGTGGTATACAGAACTCAAAAAAAAGTTCAAAATGTTTCTGGATTCAATTAGCTATCCATAAAGTATTACGTGCTTTGTGTTTAATTTCGGTGGTTTATAACACTCCAAAAAGTGTTCCAAAATTGTTCTGGATTGAATTTGTCATCCATAGAGCATTACATGCTTTGTATTACATTTTGGTGGTATATAATACTCCAAAAAAGCCTTCAAAATGTTTTCTGTGTTCAAATAGTCATCCAAAGATTATTACGTGCTAGCTGTTAAATTTTGGTGGTATATATCACTCAAAAAAAGTGTTCAAAACATTTTTTGGATTCAATTAGTCATCCATAAATAATTTTTTGCTTTGTGTTAAATTTCAGTGGTAAGTAACACTCCAAAAAAAGAGTTCAATAATTTTCTCTGGATTCAGTTAGTCATCCATAGAGCATTATGTGCTTTCTGTTAACTTTCTGTGGTATATAACATTCCAAAAAAGCATTAAAAAAAGTTTCTGGATTCAATTAGTTATCCATAAAGCATTACATGCTTTGTGTTACATTTCAGTGGCATATAACAGTCCAAAAAAAGTTTAAAAATATTTCTGGATTCAATTAGTCATCCATAGAGTATTACATACCTATTTTTAAATTTTGTTGGTATATAACACTCCAAAAAAGCATTTAAAATGTTTCTGGATTGAATTAGTAATCCACACAGTGTAACATGATTAGTAGGTGGCATGGTGACAAAGATAGCAGAATGACACGAGATTCCCAAGGTAGTGGCCAGATGAATATTGGAGAAAGAAGAGGTGGCATTAGCCTGTGATTTGGAACCTGCCACTTTCCAGGAACCACCAAGGCCCAAACCCAGGCCATAACGTTAACAAATTGAGTTCTTCCGGACTGCAGTCAGGAGAGCCAGGATCCATCAACTAGTGAGAAGACTGCGGGACCTAGGCTGGTCGGAAGAGAGAAAGAGGTGAGCCAGGAGCAAGGCTAGAGACATGCCTTCCGAAAGGTGCCAAGAGTTGGCATCCCATGGGGAGGTCATTATGTATGACAGGCCTTGGAGATGGGGTCCATGGAAAAGTTTGGGACCCGTCATCACATGTCATTCAACCAGCAGGCAGTAAAGATGTAACCCTTGCCTTGATGGATGCAAGAGCAAACTGATTGGTCATTTGGGGATTAAATACACTTCCTTCAATTAAACATATGTTCCTTTGTTAAAGCACAGGCAAAAAGCGCATTGGGCACATGCAGTGATTGTTGGGTCAGTTTAATTAATTCTCCTTTGTTTTCACATTGATTATCAGTGTGTTACACTTTCATTTATGTACTTCATTGCATACCTTTTGGGGCAGCAGGCAATCTTTAGGCATTTGGCACTTTATCTTATTCTTTATGAATGTTGACAGTTATTTAAATTACTTTAATTATGTTTTTATGATATTTTTATTTCGGATACCTTCCCTTACTTTTATAGAAATCACGTCACCATATTTTCCTATTTTTTGTTAGCGCCACCTTTTGAATTGATTATAACCATGGAATTCTGATTCATCTTTCCTTACATGTTACTATTTCAGGTTTAATTACAGTATTATTCTTTCATTTTTTGTATTTCATTATTATTGTCATACTTAACTCCTTTGGTGGTCTATTGAATTTTCTCATCATACATGTATGTAGATCTTATTATTCATTCTGTTTATACCCACCTCCTGTGCATTTTTATCCTTTTATCTTGCTGAGTTTTTTTCATTGTGTGTAAATTGTTATTCTATTACTTAATTAATAAAAATTACATCTTTTTAATGGGTTTGTTATTTCTTAATTTTCTCATATGTAAGGTGTACAAATTTGGTTTTTCAAAAATAGATTATCGTCATAGATACTGTAGAACCTGCTTTTTGTGAAATTTCATTGGTTAGAAATAAAAAACAAAATTGATATGCTATAAGTGTACATATCTGTTTGCTCAAAAATTGACTATTGTCATATTATCCCCTTCATGACCTGAGCTTTTTTCAATTTTTCATTTTCGTTTTTCACTCCCCTTCTTTCCAGAGCCATAACTTTTTTATTTTTCCATCAATATGGCCATGTGAGGGCTTATTTTTTGTGGGACGAGTTTTACTTTTGAATGACATCATTGGTTTTACCATGTCGTGTACTCGTTTTTTTGTTTTTTTTTGCTAGGTTCACTAAATACTAAAACTGACCTGCCATTATGATTCTCCAGGTCATTACAATTTCATAGACACCAAAGATGTCTAGGTTCTCTTTTACTTAAGTGGTGAAAAAAAATTCCAAAGTTTGCTAAAAAAAATTGCTCAATTTTCCGAGAGCCGTAGCATCTCCATTTTTTGTGATCTCGGGTTGGGTGTGGGCATATTTTTTGTGTGCCAATCTAATGTTTTAAATGCTACCACTTTTGTGCAGATACATTCTTTTCATTGTCCGTTATTGCATTTTAATGCAATGTCGCGGAGACCAAAAAAACATAATTCTGGTGTTTTGATTTTTTTATCGCTACACCGATTATTGATCAGGTGAATTATTTTTTTATTGATAGATTGGGTGATTCTGAACACGACGATACCAAATATGTGTAGATTTGATTTTTTTTACTGTTTTTTTATTTGGGCAAAAGGGAGGTGATTTGAACTTTTATGTTTTTTTATTTTTTTATATTTTTAAACACTTTTTTTTACTTTTGCAATGCTTCAATAGTCTCCATGGGAGGCTATAAGCATCCACTACTTGATCTACTACATAAAGGTGATGCACAGATCACCTCTATGCGCAGAATTACAGGCTTGCTATGAGCGCCGACCACAGGGTGGCGCTCATTACAATCTGCCATCAACCATCATAGAGGTCTCGAGGAGACCTTTGGTTGTGATGGCAATGCAGCGATGACCCCGATCACGTGATGGAGGTCATCGCTGCGTGTATTTCCGGACCGACGTCCGGAAGTGCATTTAAATGCCTGCTGTCAGAGTTTGAGAGCGGCATTCAACTACTTAGTAGGTGTGGGCAGATTACAATTCCACCTATTGCGGGCACATGTCAGCTGTTAAAAAAAGCTGACATGTTGCAGCTTTGAGGTGGGCTCACCACCGGAATCCACTTCAAAGCGGAGGATACTGCCAGCTGAAGTACTATTCCATCAGCTGGCAGTAAAGAGCTAACTGTAGAACTTGGTTTTTGTAAAAGTCAGTTGTTCTTAAATTAAATGCAAAAATTGACAAGTTACTGGTGTACAAATTTGATCCCTTGGCATGCTGTCCCAAGGCGCCACTATTTCACCCTTACCCTTATCAACTCTGCAGCATTGCCTCAGTGAAGCAGCAACAGGCTCTGCTGAAGCTAATTTATCAAGGGGACAATCTGCACACCATGACAGCATTATTGAAAGGAGTTAAAAAAGTATTTACAGGTTGTGATAGTTTCAAAATAGCGTGCTACTAGGTACTAACCATGCATAGTGCCCAAACTTTAACATGAACCCACTAATTTAATGTAAAAGAGGAAAATATTTTTTTTGCCTAAAATACAAAGGAAATGTGTCATTATATTTAGGCCATTCAGAGATCATTTCATCTTCAACTTGCTTAACTATTCACGATACAGTTATTTTGACCAGAGGTGTCCAAACTTTTACATGCCACTTTATGACACTTGACACCATCTACCTGCAAGAGACACACTGGGTGAAAGGAAAAAAATCCACACTGAAAACCTCTTGGTTGGACGTCTGCTATTAAGGTAGATTATTCTACAAAAACTGAAGGGATGGCTATTAGGGATCAGCGAGTACTAACATGCTCGGATGCTAGTTTCGCATAATGAGTATAATTGAATTCAATTGGAAATCTAAGCATTTTTCTGGTAGATCCTACAAGGAGGTCTGGGGTGTAGTGAAAATGCTGAAACGGATGGAAAAAGTGCTCTGTGGAAGGAGAATAGCACGGGGAAGACCCCTTGAAGCATTTCTGACTCCCAAATTACTGCTGAGAACAATGGCATCACACTTTTACTCCCTTTTAAGTACTGACAACAAAACATTTGAAATCGCTGAAAAACTGGAGTTTGCAGGAAAAAAATTTAAGAAACATTCTTTCCAGTATAATGATTTGTATACACTGCAACATTTAAAAAGGATTTAATAAAACAATAATTTATGTAAACCAAAATTGAAACCTTTACTAAGGCTGGTTTCACACTTGTGTTTTTTTGCGCTGTTTTTTAGCGCAAAAAAAGAATGCGTTTTTTCCCCTATCTTTTACATGGGTGCGCATAGGTGCGCATACACATGCGTTTGTACGCGCTTGTATGCGCATGCATTTTTTTGTAGTGTGCGCTCGGGCGCACAAAATGCATCCTGTTGCATTTTTGGGCGTCCGACTTGCCCCAAAAAAACGCATGCGTACGCAATGCGTTTTTTTACAGCCAAACACCCATTATAGTCTATGGGTGCGCATATGTGCGCATGGTAATGCGCACGTATGCGCAAAAAACGCATGCGTTTTTTTTTTAAAATCATACCCAAACCCACAAAAAAACACACACAAACGCATGATGTGTTTTTTATTTGCGTTTGCACTGCTCACGGTGCGCAGCGCAAAAAAACGCAAATGTGAAAGTAGCCTAACCTTTACTTAAAAATGGAAATAGTGTACTTTTTGAAGGAAGCAAGAACTGCCAAAAGTTTTATGAAGGAAGGACTCTGATACACCCAGTATTAGACATAAAGGATAGCCTTATAAACATTCTTTTCCAACTGTCTTGTAGTGATACTCCTAGACTCATAAAAGTTATGTACTAAGTTGAAAGGCTGACAAAAATTACAAGCAGGGTTGTCTATACACCATTGAAGGCATCAACTTTAGTACCTCATTCAAATATTGTGAACAAAGAGTAGTTGTGGTACTCCCACTTTCATAAAAGGTCTGCACTAATTGCAAAGCCTGCCAAAAATTACAAGCAGGGTTATCCATTAACCCTTAAAGGTACCAACTGTAGTATGTCATTCAAATATTGTGAACAAAGTTTATTTGTGGTACTCTCACTTTCATAAAAAGTCTGTACTAAGTGCAAAGCCTGCCAGAAAATACAAGCAGGGTCATCCATACATCCTTCAAGGCGTCAACTGTAATAACTCATTCAACTATTGTTAACAAAGTGTAGTTGTGGTACTTCCACAATCATAAAAGGTCGGGACTAAGTGAAAAGCATGGTCATAGACCCTTGAAGACAACAACTTGAGAGCTTCATTAAAATAATAAAAATTAAAAACACTTTACCTGCTTCTGTCATTTGGTGGTGTGATTCATTCATGCCTAATCCAGGCTTTGTTCTTTTTTATCAGAGATAGCAAAGCGTCTGTCTGTTATGACCAAAATCCTGATGGCACTAGAAACCAGACAAGATGCTAGCAGCAGGACAGCACAACACCTCCAAGGTATAGAGTGAAAGCTCATGGTAGGTGTCCAGCATTGAGGCCCAATAGTTGAAGGTTGCAGAGGATTTGGGAAGTATGCTGGTTTTGTCAGCCAGGTATTGCTTGATCATCATTAAAAACTTTTCCCTCCTTGTCAAGAATACCTAGTTATGAGGGTAGTGACATTGAAAGGGTGTCATAAAATTGGCCCAGGCCTTTGACAGTGCATTCCAGCCTCTGCGGTACCTGGTGTGTCTTCCTCTATGATGGGCAATGAAGCTTGTCCCTTGCCACTAGTGTTGTCAGATGAGAATATTTTAAACATATTTTTTACTTGACTTTCTGGTATAACACCATTTTAGTAGACCATTCCACCTCAGAAAGGAGAATTGCAAGGTTCTTCTTGTAGCATGGATCTAGCAGGGTGAACAACAAGTACTCTTCTTTTTGGCCAAAATGAATGTAACCCGAGAGTCACAGGAAAGGCAGTGGTACACAAAGTCCACCATTTATGCAAGACTCCCTTCAGCCACCTCCTCCACCATTGCTTTCAACTCATTCCCTTCTTCAGCCAATCCACATAGGAAAAATGAAGATTGTGTGGGTACCAGCCTCTGTTGTGTAAACAGCCAGCTCCTGTTCCTTCTCCTCCTCAGCCTCCACTACCTCATGGTTATCCAATCTGCGCTGAGCAACTTAGATGAGGCAGAGCTGGGTGGTATCTCCTTGTCTCATGTCTTCCTCCATCTCCACATGCAAAGCTTCAGCTTTATATCAGCAACTGTTTAAACAGTTATTGAAGTGAGATTTTAAAAATTTAAACCACCACAGAGCACTGTAAATTGTATGGATGACTAATTGAATCCTGAAAATAATTTTGAATGTTTTTGGGCATTTTATAGACTACTGTAATGTAACACTAATCAGTGTGTTAAAGAACAAGAATGACTAATTGAATCCACAAAAAATGTTGAACTTTTTGGAGTTTTATATGCCACTGTAATGTAACACTAACCACGTTAAAATCTATGGATGACTACTTGACTCCACAAAAAGATTTTAACCTTTTTCTGGAGTTTTAGATGCCACTGTAATGTAACACTAACTATGTTAAACTATATTGGTGACAATATAGTCAATTTTTTCACCCCCAAAAAAGAATGCAGTCACATGCAGTAGCTATACATTTAGCAATGAACTGCAAAGCCCTAATCCCTGCCTAAAGGCTGTATTCTGTCACTCTCCCTACTTCTACAATTGTTCCTAGCTAAATGCAGAATGTATCTGATATAAGCAGCAAAGAATAGAAGGACTGTTAGTATGATGGTTCACCATCAGCACCAGTATCGACACTAGAGAACTCTGATTAGTTAAACTGTGAACACACAGGCCTGAATAAATGCTCTCTCCCTCCGATCAGTGAGCTGAGGTAATATTGTCAGCAAATCTCAGTGATGCAACTACCAAGATGGCTAGCAGGCAATTCTAACATGTTATTGACTATGTAACAAGCGTCAAGCATGCTGGTCGGGGATTTGAGCTTCAAATCCAAACAGCCAATACTCATAATATTAGTGTGCGCTTGGAACACTCATAAAGAAAAAAAAACCTCTTATAAGTGCTCTTTGTGTAGCTGGATAATAGCGAGAAAATAGCAATTAGAATTAGACAATTGCAAGACCTCAGAAGAAGTGCTTAAGGGAAAAAATATATATATATAGATGCTGGTGGCAATCTTAGTTCCAACCTGAACAATCATTAAAAAGTAAAAAGGCATGAGTGAGGGTAAAAACCTGAAGTCACTGAACAGGTTATATACTGAAGAGTACTTCTCCCTGATAGCAGCTTAAAAAAAAAGTTAAAGTCAAATTGCAGCCTGTGAATGGCTGTGCAGAGTAGCCGCAATAGTAAATACACAAGTCAGAGAGCGGTACCTTTAAAGATAATGTGATGCGAAGTCCTCACTCCAATAAGCGGTGCAGGTTAAAATAGCGCTTTTTGCTCCAGCGCTTGGAAAAAGAGGGGGGTTTTGTACACAGGGGTATAGACGAGTTACAGGGGCTAGCTGCCCCGGCCGGTGGCAGCCTCCTGTCAGTGTACCTCCAGCTGTGGAGCAGACGTGGGTGGCCTCTCATGCTCCCGGTGTCTGTGAGCTGCTCCTGGTATATAGGGCCTTCATGATGTGAGTCAGCACATGACCACATTGGTTTCACTTGCTGGTGGTTGCGGCAGGGACCAATGGACTTTCCAACATGTTTCAAAGACTAACTGTCTTCTTCCTCAGGAAGGTCCTGTATACCTGGAGCTGCTCACAGATACCGGGAGCACGAGAGGCCGCTCACGTCTGCTCCACAGCTGGAGGTACACTGACAGGAGGCTGCCACTGGCCGGGGCAGCCCCTGTAACTCGTCTATACCCCTGTGTACAAACCCCCCCACTTTTTCCAAGCGCTGGAGCAAAAAGCGCTATTCTAACCTACACCGCTTATTGGAGTGAGGACTTCGCATCGCATTATCTTTACAGGTACCGCGCTCTGACTTGTGTATTTACTATTGGGGCTACTCTGCACAGCCGTTCACAGGCTGCAATTTGACTTTGACTTTTTTTTTAAGCTGATATCAGGGAGAAGTACCCTGCAGTATATATCCTGTTCAGTGATTTCAGGTTTTTACCCTCACTCATGCCTTTTTAGTTTTTAATGATTGTTCAGGTTGGAACTAAGATTGCCACCAGCATCTATATATATATTTTTTTTTTCCCTTAAACACTTCTTCTGAGGTCTTACAATTGTCTAATTCTAATTGCTATTTTCTCGCTATTATCCAGCTACATAAAGAGCACTTATAAGAGGTTTTTTTTTTCTTCATTATGAGTAGAGTTGAGCGATACCGTCCGATACTTCAAAGTATCGTATCGGATGGTATCGGCCGATCTTTAAAAAAAGTATCGGTATCGCCGATTCCGATACCGGAAGTCCCATTCAAGTCTATGGGACTTCCGGTATCGGAATAAGAAAAACCCTTTCCTGCCCTTGTACAGCCTCTCTGGGGTCTGTACGGGCCTTTCGGGGGGCTGTGCCGGCCTGCCAGGGGGTCTGTGCAGGCTCCGGTGGTCTGTGCCGGCCTGCCGGTGGTCTGTGCAGGCTCCGGGGGGCTGTGCCGGCCTGCCGGGGGGCTGTGCCGGCCTGCCGGGGGGCTGTGCCGGCCTGCCGGGGGGCTGTGCCGGCTCCGGGGGGCTGTGCCGGCCTGCCGGGGGGCTGTGTCGGCCTGCCGGGGGGCTGTGCCGGCCTGCCGGTGGTCTGTGCAGGCTCCGGGGGTCTGTGCAGGCATCGTCCGATGGGACTACAAGTCCCATCGGGCGATGCCTGCTACCATGACAGTGATTGACACATTAGCCAATGATGGGACAGTAGTAGTCCCATCATCCGGCTAATGTGTTAAATGTAAAAAAAAAAAAAAAAAAAAAAAAAAATTACATGCTACATACATACAACATGCATACTACATACATGCTACATTCATACTACATACTACATACATGCTACATTCATACTACATAAATACTACATGCAACATACATACTACATATATACTACATGCATGCTACATACATACTGCATGCTACATACATACCACATATATACTACATACATACTACATGCATGCATGCTACATGCTACATACATAACACATATATACTACATGCATGCTACATACATACTACATACTACATATATACTACATGCATGCTACATACATACTGCATGCTACATGCATGCTACATACATACTACATACATACTACATATATACTACATGCATGCTACATACATACTACATGCTACATACATACTACATATATACTACATGCATGCTACATACATACTACATGCTACATACATACTACATATATACTACATGCATGCTACATACATACTACATGCTACATACATACTACATATATACTACATGCATGCTACATACTACATGCTACATACATACTACATATATACTACATGCATGCTACATACATACTACATGCTACATACATACTACATATATACTACATGCATGCTACATACATACTACATGCTACATACATACTACATATATACTACATGCATGCTACATACTACATGCTACATACATACTACATATATACTACATGCATGCTACATACATACTACATGCATGCTACATACATACTACATGCTACATACATACCACATATATACTACATACATACAATACATTCATACAATACATACATAGACATACAGTACATATAACATAGAGTAACATACTTACCAATACTTGTCACATTGTTCCCCGAAGCCATTGTCTTTTCCGGGATAAATATTAACATAACAAACCACAAAAATACTCACCCACGATCCGAAGCAGTCCACGAGTGTGTCCCACGACGATCTTGGGTAGAGAACTGCAGCATCAGATGATGCTGCCGTTCTCTACGGGCTGCAGGAATCCAATGACGGAAGGTAGGTATCCTTCCGCACTGTATTCCTCCGCCACTTAAAAAAAAAAAGTCCCTAGTCTCACTTTATGCCATTGCTGTGTGGGAATTTCCCACACAGCAATGGCATAAAGTGAGACTAGGGACTTTTTTTTTTTAAGTGGCGGAGGAATACAGTGCGGAAGGATACCTACCTTCCGTCATTGGATTCCTGCAGCCCGTAGAGAACGGCAGCATCATCTGATGCTGCAGTTCTCTACCCAAGATCGTCGTGGGACACACTCGTGGACTGCTTCGGATCGTGGGTGAGTATTTTTGTGGTTTGTTATGTTAATATTTATCCCGGAAAAGACAATGGCTTCGGGGAACAATGTGACAAGTATTGGTAAGTATGTTACTCTATGTTATATGTACTGTATGTCTATGTATGTATTGTATGAATGTATTGTATGTATGTAGTATATATGTGGTATGTATGTAGCATGTAGTATGTATGTAGCATGCATGTAGCATGTATGTAGCATGCATGTAGCATGCATGTAGTATGTATGTAGCATGCATGTAGTATGTATGTAGCATGCATGTAGTATGTATGTAGTATGTATGTAGTATGTATGTAGCATGTATGTAGTATGTATGTAGTATATATGTAGTATGTATGTAGCATGTAGTATGTATGTAGCATGCATGTAGTATATATGTAGTATGTATGTAGCATGCATGTAGTATGTATGTAGTATGTATGTAGCATGCAGTATGTATGTAGCATGTATGTAGTATGTATGTAGTATATATGTAGTATGTATGTAGCATGCATGCAGTATGTATGTAGTATGTATGTAGTATGTATGTAGCATGCATGTAGTATGTATGTAGCATGCATGTAGTATGTATGTAGCATGCATGTAGTATGTATGTAGTATTTTTTTTTTTTTTTTTTAACATTTAACACATTAGCCGGATGATGGGACTACTACTGTCCCATCATTGGCTAATGTGTCAATCACTGTCATGGTAGCAGGCATCGCCCGATGGGACTTGTAGTCCCATCGGACGATGCTTGCACAGACCCCCGGACATCAGCACAGCCCCCCGGCAGGCCGGCACAGCCCCCCGGCAGGCCGGTACAGACCCCCACAGGGTGCACAGACCACCGGCAGGCCGGCACAGCCCCCCGGCAGGCCGGTACAGACCCCGGGCAGTCCACACAGCCCCCCGGCAGGCCGGCACAGCCCCCCGGCAGGCCGGCAGAGACCCCCGGAAGGCCCGAAATGACGGCGCATCATGATGCGCACACACCGCGCATCATGATGACGTCAGGCCGTCAATCAACTGAACTTCCGATTCCGATGCCGAATTCCGATATTGAAAAAATATCGGAAGTCGGTATCGGAATTCCGATACAGCAAGTATCGGCCGATACCCGATACTTGCGGTATCGGAATGCTCAACACTAATTATGAGTGTTCCAAGTGCACACTAATATTATTAGTTATTTTACCTTATTTCTTTGAAACCCTTGTGACAGGTGTCTTAGTGTTTGCTGCTGGAATTACACTCATACACAAGCGCCACTGAATCTCCATTTGTATAACAGCCAATACTCGTCGAGTGCCGAGTACTGATGGGAAAACCCGAAGAGTAAAATTTAGGGTCCGTACTGAATACCTAGTGTCCATGCATGGACCCCGAACATGAACTTTCTCCAAGAAGTCCATGTTACTCTCCACGTTCAGCACCCAAACATCACGCTGTTATCTGTGTGACGGTATGAGAAACCCTGGAAGCTCTGATCTGAATGTTAGCTGCTGCTGGTCAGTGAACTGCATTTTTACACTGTCAGATGACATCATATGAGCCAGCAGCTCTAATCAGCAGTAAAAAAGGTTACCACCAGACACAGGAATCGGCTAATAGGTGCACTATTCACTTCAGCATACACCTGCTGTCACTAATAGCAGCGAGAGCAGGCAAAACTGATGAGAGTATTCATCAGCCAGCACCTGTGCTAGAAATAAATAAATAAATCATTTGGGGGTCTCTGCTGTTTTTGATAACAAGCACAATCAAAACGGACAGCTTCAGGCTGCCATACCAGCTGTCAGCTTAAACATGGCTTGTTCTCAAGAATAGAGGGGTCCAACACCATTTTTTTCAATTATTTAAATAAATAATTTAACCACCTTGTGATATGTGCCATACTAGTACTGCGCATGTTGCATCTCCCCTTTTGATGTGGGCTCCGGCAGTGATGCATAGAGGTCAAGTCACACACATAATATAAGCGTCATAAACCCACAAAGAATGGGTGCTCAAACCATGAGACAAACAGATCCAATATGAAAGTAAAAAGAAGTGAAGGATGGCACTCACCTGATCAGGACCCTTAGACGCACAGAAGCATGAAACGGCCGTAGTTCGAACCTAGCACATTGCTCCCGTGCCGATGATTTTTATTATTCAATAAAGTCTTCTATATTTGAACAGTGAGTGCCATCCTTCACTTCTTTCTACTTGCAATTCTTCTTGTACTTTGTAATTAATCAATTATCAATTCCGGTGAATATGGTAAACTTCTACTACCTGATATTGTACCTACACTTACCAGTCTCCTTAATTCAATGTATACTAACAATCAACAAGCTGATTGATTGTTAGATACAATAAAAATATTACTCCCAAAACCAAGTAAAGATCACAATCTGCCTCAATTCTACCACACTATTACTGTCTTAAATCAAGATTATACATTTCTGGCAAAAGTACTTGCCACTCGGCTTCAAAGGTAGGCTTTGAAGCTAACAAGGCTTCACTAGATCTAGACACGCTGCTAAAAATATATGAAGGATATTAGCAGCCACTGTATATGCTCACGATCAGTCACAATTGCCTTTAATGTTTTTGGGTCTTGTTACAGAGAAGGCTTTTGACAATGTGTCCTGTCCGTTCCTGCATGCCACAATTTTACAACCCTGTTTTGGGCTACTTTCCATAGCCTTCCCACATATACACAGCTAGACATGGTCACCTAGATAGCAGTAAATATCCTTAACACTCCATACTTCAGCATATCTAGAGGAAACCACATGGTTGCCCCTTATTTTCTCTTTTATTTAATGTAGTCCTCGATCCATTACTCTATCATCTTTAACACAACTCAAGCTTTCAAGGTCTTAAAATTGGTGAGGCAGAATTTCAGAATCCAACTTTTTCTGATCATATCAAATTAATGATTTCAAACCATAAACATTCCTTAATGAATCTCTTAAGAACTTAAGATGAACTTAAGAGCCTTAACTGGATTTACATTAAACATGGATATGTCATAGGCTCTCCAACTGAAAGGTCCCAGTATACCACTTTGATCAACAAATATGCCAATAACTTGGAAAACAAACTATATTACCTATTTAGGGGACACAATCCCTAGATCTCCCCTATAGTTATATTCAGCTAATATTCTGTCACCTAAATCTACCATAAGGATATGGAATCATTATAACCTTTTTTATTTAGGTAGAGAAAATTTACTTAAAATGGTAGAATTTCCCACATTGCTGTACCTACTCCAATCCCTTCCCATAAACCTAAAGCAAAAAGAAGTAAAACAAATCAATTATTAATATCAAGCTTTTATTTTGGGGGGGTGGGCATTCTTGAATCTCTTTTCAAAAGCCATCTCAACCTAGGCTAAATGGTGGCATACATTTTCCAAACATAAAACTATGCAATTTGGCCAGTAATAATAGACTGACTGCATGTTACATCTGTATTCAGAGATTGTTGTATTGATCAGCAGTCCATCTATCATATATTTCTCACATTGGCATTTCACCTGCCATTTTTCCAATAGCCTTCCATATTAATCATTTAATAATATCAACCAATATTGATATTAGAGCATGGACCAGAGGAAGCGAAGGAAAGAGTTGTCTTAGGAGATTAGAAAGAAAATTATAGACAAACATGTTAAAGATAAAAGTTGTAACACCAACTTAAAGCAGCTTGATGTTCCTGTGACTACAGTTGCACATATTATTCAGAAATTTAAGCTCCATGGGACTGTAGCCAACCTCCCTGGACGTGGTCACAGGAGGAAAATTGATGACAAATCAAAGAGACAGATAATGTGAATGTTAACAAAAGAGCTCAGAAAAACTTCTAAGCAGATTAAAGGTGAACTTCAAGCTCAAGGAACATCAGTGTCAGATCGCATCATCCATCATTGTATGAGCCAAAGTGGACTTCATGGAAGACAGCCAAGGAGGACACCATTGTTGAAAAAAAATCATAAAAAAGCCAGACTGAAATTTGCCAAACTACATGTTGACCAGCCACAAAGCTTCTGAGAGAATGTCCTATGGACATATGAGACAAAAATGGAACTTTTTGGCAAGGCACATCTGCTTCTATGCTCACAGAGGTAAAATTGAAGCATATCAAGAAAAGAACATTGTCCCTACTGTGAAACATGGAGGAGGCTCTGTTATGTTATGAGGCTGCTTTGCTGCATCTGGCACATGGTGTTTAGAATCTGTGCAAGGTACAAGGAAATCTCAAGACTATCAAGGGATTCTAGAGAGAAATGTGCTGCCCAGTGTCAGAAAGCTTGATCTGAGTTGCAGGACATGGGTCTTGAAACAGGATAGTGACTAAAAACACACAGCTAAAAACACCCAAGAATGGCTAAGAGGAAAACATTGGACTATTCTGAAGTGGTCTTCTATGAGCCCTAACCTAAATCCTATTGAGCATATTTGGAAAGAGCTTAAACATGCCATCTGAAGAAGGCAACCTTCAGACACGAGAAAACTGGAGCAGTTTGCTCTTGAGGAGTGGGCCAAAGTACCAGTAGAGAGGTGCAGAAATCTCATTGACAGTTACAGGAATCATTTGAATACAGGGATTGCCTCAAAAGGTTGTGCAACAAAATATTAAGTTAAGGGTACCATCATTTATGTCCAGGCCAATTTCATGAGTTTTATTTTTTTTTTTAAATTCTGTGGAAGCATGGTTGAAAAGCAAAGTCTGACTTTCATTTGTTCTTTTTAATAGTATTTTATTTATTATTACTTTTGGCAGATTCAAGTCATTTCTGTGGCCATTGTAGGTTTTTCTGTCATTAAACAAGGGGTACCAAAAATTTTGACCAAGTGTGTAAGTAAAAAAAC
The DNA here is from genome assembly GCF_039654945.1 of Dendrobates tinctorius. Lineage (NCBI taxonomy): Eukaryota > Metazoa > Chordata > Amphibia > Anura > Dendrobatidae > Dendrobates > Dendrobates tinctorius. The sequence continues at coordinate 62,894,170 of NW_027361676.1, forward strand.
AATTAAAGTACACTTATTTGGTATTGCCGCATCCAAAACGAACCACTCTATAAAACTGTCCCACTAGTTAACCCCATTATTTATTCTGCGCTGAGTGCTTACATCGGGGTTTCCATGTAAGTATCTGAAATATGTGATTCAGACAGAACCCCAGGTGGAAAATTCCATATAATGAGGCAGATGGAGGCACTGTGGATGCCATAGGACCTGTGATCAGACCATGTCCATCTTTTTAGGATTGCATAAAAGTGCCATTGGCCAAACTTTTTTGTGCACTTCTGAAAAGAAGGACATCAATGAACAGAGGCCAGATGTAACTCTGCCGCCTCATTATAGTGAATGGATCCCTCGGGGCTTTCATCTGAATCATGTCACTTAGAGATTTAGATGGAAACTCCAAAGTAAGTGGTCAGCAAGTGGTAAGTGGTCAGCGCCAGATAAATGTGATCCCAAATATTATGTAAAATGTTCCCAATAAAAGCTTCAACTTAATCTACAAAAAAGGTAAGTCCCCACTCAGATCTGTCATCTGTTAACAGGAATATAGGGGGCTTCCACGTTCCTGGTAGCACAAAGGCTGTGGAAAAGCTAAATGGCTTCTCCCTCCCCAAAAGAAATTCATCAAATGATCCCCTCCCAAATTCAAATGCCCCGCCTCCCTTCTGAGCCCCAGTGTGCCTAAGCATCATTTAGTGCCCACAAGTTTGGCATTTTAGGCAAATACCTATGGAGTCAAAATTGTCACGACATCTGTAGATTAATTCCCAAATTGTTCTAATTTCCAAAATGTGGTCACTTAAGGGGGATTCTGCTTTCTGTTTTTCTAGCAATAAGTGGCTCTTTATATGGAATCTGCCAACTATTCTAGGAAAATCTGTTTTCCAGGAGGCAAATAGCACTCTGTCCCTCTAGAGTCTCTCTGTATGGCTAAGTAGTACTGTACAGCCACATATTGGGTATTTCTACATTCAACAAAAATTGTGGGACAAATTCTTATGCCTGTTGTGAATTCGCTTTCTGGCCTCCCTCTGGTTATTACTGAAGGTAGTGGAGCAGGTCAGATTGACAGAGGGGTTGCGAGTTCTCTTTCTGGGCTCCCTCTGGTGGTTAGTGGAGGTAATGGAGCTGATCTGATTAACAGAGGCTTGACACCTGATAATGAGGATGACGATTGGAGATCTGGGGTTTCAGATTGGGATTTAAGACAGCCGACGCCCTCTATCCCTACTTGTGATTTTCCTCTTGACTCCTGAGGTCTGATGTTTCCAGCTCAGTCCCTGCATGTTCAGCTAAGTGTTCATTTGCTATTCTGTTTGCATTTGATCTGGTTCTGTCTATCTCAGTTTTGTGTGGGTCAGCCAGCTCCAGCTGGGGCTGTGCTGAATCACCGTCCATATGTTACTGCTTGTGCCAGTTTGTTTTTGTCCCTTATTAGATTGGCCTCTTTTTGCTCTGCTTTCAGAATATACCAGAGTGCTGATATAGTGGGCGAAGTCGTGCGACTTCAGTGTGTTTTTTGCATCAGACGTGTTGGACTTTTTGCAGGGTTTTTTGCATGATTGCAGACAGCGTCTTTCCTTTCCTGTCCTATCTACTCAGTGTGGGCCCCATCATTTGCTCAGTCTATTTTCCTGCCTGCGTTTGTGTTTTCATCTTGTCTCACCGACAATATATGTTTGGGAGCTATCTATTCCTTTGGGGTCTGCTCTGGGGTAGTTTAGATTTCCCCCTTCTTGCTTTAGGCTTAGTTAGCTCTCCAGCTGTGCCTAGGCATCTAGGATCATTGTAGGTACGCTCCACGGCTACTGCTAGTTGTGTGGATAGGATCAGGGGTCTGCAATCCGCTTAGTTACCAACCTCTCTGGTTTTCTGTGGCTTAGCTTGGTCTTGTTCTCCTCCTCGGTGACCCAATCATAACAGATTCCATTTTTACCCTTTTCCCAGTGTGTAAATGTAAAACTTAAGGCTAAAACACAATCTTGGTGGTAAAAATGTAAATTATTTTTTCTTCACTGCCCAATGGTATAACTGTCTGTGACACACTTGTGGTGTCAATCACTGCACCCTAGATGAATTCATTGAGAAAGTTAATTGGTAAAATGGGGTCACGTATGGGGTTCTGCTGTTCTTGCACCTCAGGGGCTCTGCCAATGTAACCATGGCACCCTCAAATAAATGCAGCAAAATCTGCACTGTAAGGCTGGAGTCACACTGACATATTTCTCATGCTATAATTGCATCGCACTTCACGGACTGGCCGGCACCTCTCCTGACCTGAGCATGACAGCATGATGGATTACTATGCAGCTATCAAGCTCAGATCAGGAAAGCAGACAGCCAGAGCAAGTTTTACAATGCGATTCTCGGACGAGAATTATGGCAGTGTGACTCCAGCCTAATATGGAGCTACTTCCCTTTTGAGCTTTTCACTGTGCTTGAAGAGTAGCTTTCGATCACATATGGGGTATCTGTGAGCTCAGGAGAAATTGCACAACAATCTTTGGGGTCCATTTACTCCTTTTACCCTTGTAAAATTGCAAAATTTGAAGCCAAAAAAGATTTTTGTTAAATAATGTGATATTTTTTATTTTAACGTCTTAACGTTATAAACTTTTCTGAAGCACCTGGGGGATCAAGGTGTTCAAATTTAATTTTTATGCCCTTAAATCAGAGAGCTATGTCACAAAAAATAGTTAATAAATAGCATTTCCCACATGTCTACTTTACATCAGCACAATTTTGGAACTAACATTTTTTTTGTTAGGAAGTTATAAGGGTTAAAAGTTGACCAGAGATTTCTCATTTTTACAACAAAATTTGAAAACCATCTTTTTTTAGGGACCACCTCACATTTGAAGTCACTTTGAGGGGTCAGTATGACAGAAAATACCCAAAAGTGACACCATTCTAAAAACTGCACCCCTCAAGGTGTTCAAAACCACATTCAAGAAGTTTTTTAATCCTTTAGGTACTTCAAAAGAATTGAAGCAATGTGGAAGGAAAAAATGAACATTTATCTTTCTTTTCCCAAAATTTTAGTTTGGACACAATTTGGACACAATTTTTTTTATTTTGTCAAGGGTTTCAGGAGAATATGCATCACAATATTTGTTGTGCAATTTCTCCTGAGTACACCGATACCCTCATGTGTGAAGGAAGACCAATCTTTAGGTGCACGGCAGTGGTTAGAAGGGAAGGGGCATCATTTTGAGATTTTGAATGTCAAATTGGCTGGAATCGAGAGCTGACGCCATGTCGTGTTTGGAAAGGCCCTGATGTACCTAAACAGTGGAAACCCTTATAAGTGACCCCATTTTGGAAAATAGACCCCCCAAGGAACTTATCTAAATGTGTGGGGAGCATTTTGAACCCCAAGGGCTTCACAGAAGGTTATAACGTAGAGCCGTAAAACTGAAAAAATCATTTTTTCCACAAAAACAATCTTTTCATCCCCAATTTTTATTTTACCAAGGTTAAAAGGGCCCCAAAAGTTATTGTGCAATTTATCCTGGGTATGCTGATACCCCATATGTGGGGGGTAAACCACTATCTGGGTGCATGGCAGAGCTCGGAAGGGATGCAGCACCATTTGACTTTTTTGGCTGGAATTGAGATCGGGCATCATGTCTCGTTTTGGAGAGCCCCTAATGTGCCTAAACAATGGAAACCCCTCACAAGTGACCCCATTTTGGAAACTAGACCCCCCAAGGAACTTATCTACGTGTTTGGTGAGAGCTCTGAACCCTCAAGGGCTTCATAGAAGTTTATAACATAGAGCCGTAAAACTAACAAATCCCCAATTTTTATTTTCCCAAGGGTAAAAGGACCCCAAAAGCTGTTGTGCAATTTGTCCTGAGTACACTGGTACCCCATATGTAGGGGTAAACCACTGTGTGGGTGCATGGCAGAGCTCTGAAGGGAAGGAGCACCGTTAGACTTTTTCAACGCAAAATTGGCTGGAATTGAGATCGGACGCCATGTCACGTTTGGAGAGAGCCTGTTGTGCCTAAACAGTGGAAACCCCCCACAAGTGACCCCATTTTGGAAACTAGACCCCCCAAGGAACTTATCTAGATATGTGGTGAGCACTTTGAACCACCAAGAGTGTCACAGAAGTTTATAAAGTAGAGCCGTGAAAATAAAATAATATTTTTTTTCCACAAAAAAGATCTTTTTGCCCACGAAATTTTATTTTCACAATGGTAACAGGAGAAATAGGACCCCAAAAGTTGCTATACAATTTGTCCTGAGTACGCTGATACCCCATATGTGGGGGTAAACCACTGTGATCGCCTTACTGCGATCCTTTGGAGGCAGAATGCACAAATCCACAAAAGGTGAAGAATTGGTTTTATTTTTTACGCTGTTCCTCGTGCGGTATTAGTGATTAGGCGACTTTATTCCTCGGGTCAATGCAATTACAGCGATGCCAGATTTATATACTTTTTACATAATTAGCTTCTGTCATACACTAAAAGACGCTTTTTTTTGGAAGAATTTTTTGTAAGAAATTTTTTCATCGCCGTATTTTGAGAGCTATAATTTTTCAGCATTCCGGCCAACAGAGTCATGTGCAGGCTTGTTTTTTGCAGACGAGCTGACGTTTTTATTGTTTTATTTGTTTTTTTTTCTTTTTTCTCCGTTCCACATGTGGTAAAATTAGCATGGCAGCTTTATTCTTCGGGTCACTACGATTACAGCTACAACTTTTTTATTTTTCTGCTGATGGAGCTGTATGGCAGCTATTTTTTTGCGGGACAAGATTATGTTTTCACTGGTACCATGTTTATTTATATCCGTCTTTTTGATCGCGTTTTATTGCACTTTTTCCAAGCGGTATGATGATAGCGCTTGTAAAAGTATAATTTGCTACTTTTTTGTATTTTTTTATGGCGTTCACTGAAGGGGTTAACTAGGGTGACGCTTTTATAGATGGGGTTATTATGGATGCGGCGATACGAAACATGTGTATTTTTTTGCTTATTTTAATTTTTTTACATAAAAATGTGTATTTTTAGGGAATTTTTTGGGGGATTTTTTAACTATTTTTTACTACTTTTTTTTGCATATTTTTTTTACCTTGTCCCTTCATGGGACTTTCACTTTCACTTTAGGTATAATACATTACAATTCTGCAGCAATGAAATGTATTATACCCTATGCTGAAAGCTGCTGCCACCATGATGTGAGCATGGTGTCACCAGCTTTCCTTAGGTGGATGACCCAGAGGTTGTCATGACACCTCCGGGTCATCATGGCACAGGTCGGGCCCCGTGATTACATCGCGTGGACGCCGACCTGAGGCAGAGGGAGTCCCCTACCCTCTGCCTCCCCCTAGAATGCTGTGATCACGCTCAATTGCAGCAGCGAGGGGGTTAACAGTCAGGGGTGGCGGGGACGCTGCTCCTAGCTATCAGTGCAGAAGCTCAGCCACTGCAGTGCTGAGCTCCTGCACTGAGATTGGGCAGGAGATGCTGAAATTTCAGGCTCTCCTACCCGATTGCTGCTGTGTTTTGTTGGTCAGATTGACTGACCAATCACAGCGCTTGTCTTACAGGGACCGACTGCAAGGGTCCCTTCCCCCCTTGCCATGCCTAACAGCTGTCACAGACAACTGTTGGCACTGAAATGAAAAACTGCATGATTATACGCAGTGACAGTCCAAAGGCAGGACATGCACAGTCCGTCCTTGTGCGGGAAGTTACATCCTGCCACGACGGACTGTGCACGTCCATGGACATTAAGGGGTTAAAATATCAGGAAGGTGAGACACAGTTCAGATCATGTGTGGAACTATGATGTGATCACAGCACCTCAGAGAGAAAGAAGAGTATATGGACTATATTTTCTGCTGTCTGCTGGATTGTTGGTCTCTAATTTTCCAGGGCTTTTTATCCTATTACTGAACTGCATTCGTGTTCTGGACTATCTTATCCTTTGTGGGGTGGATTATATATGGACCTTTCATATTTTTTGCCTAAATAAAGGTATTGGAATTGTTCACTCTTCTATTGCTCTTTTGATTGTTTGATATCGGAGAAGGACCCCGTGACACTCGGGTGATCTCCGAGTATTTTGGCGTGCTCGGAGATTACGTTTGTGTCAAAGCAGCTGCATGATTTGCGACTGCTTGGCAGCCTAAATACATGTGAGAAAAATATTCAGGATTGAGAGTCCTCAGTAGTTGATACCTTTTACATAAATACATGTGGGAATTCCCTTTCAAACAGGCATTTCTCACATGCATTCAGCCTGTCCAGCAGCCACAAATCACGCAGCTACACAAACTAAATCTCCGAGCACGCCAAAATACTCGAAGGACACCTGAGCAACAAGTGTACTCACTCATCACTATTAGTACAGTATAAACTCTTTTCACAGCCTTCATTGTCTGAATCTTGGTTCTGTAAATGCAAACTTGCTTGTCAAGCAAATGTTTGATAGCCAAAATTTTATTCACATATTTGCTCAAAACTAATAATTATAACAAATAATAATTAGCACCATTAGTTTCTCTATCCTCCAGCCATAGTATTAAACATGCTAGATGTAGTAAGCACAACCAGTATAATAGTTAAACAATACATTCTGAAATGAGCAAAAAATATTGAAGACATCATAGTTGGACACTGTGACTTAAAAAAGACACCAAGTCTTAGATATAAATTGTCTTTAACAAAATAAAAGAAACCTTTTTGCTGTTTTACTTGAATCATAATAGAAAAGACACACTGAGCTGGTGGACTTGTGACAACATCTATATATGGCTCAAAAAATGACAGGTAAAGGTCTCATCCATGAGGTTTTCACCCTCCAGGGAACAATAATTCTTTATGAAGTTGCAGACTTATGGCATGATGGAGCTTGTACTCTCTTGAAAGCGATTCAACCTTTTAATGCAAGAACTTCAGCATGATATTGATCCACAGAAACTGGAACAAAATAGCAATATTGTGCACTTAATTTCTTTATGACAGTTCCTCATTTTGAATGTTCCTTCACTTGTTACCAATCAGCATTAAATAGAACACTGGTCTAAATTCGGAAAATATATTTAATAATATCATTAGCTATACTGGTATGAATCACATACAAGAATCACTGATAAATGCAGTCTGTCTCAGTATGTCTTCAATAAAAAATATAGACTCTACAATACAATGTAGTTTAAAGGATGCAATTTAATTTAGTTATTGTATATGTATATAATATATTGTTTCATAACTTATTCTTTAAACCAAGCAGAAATCATGTTAAAAAAAGATGAACCTGGCCATTTAAAATGTTTACATGGCTTGTGTCATTTAATGGTTAAGAATTGGACATGTGGGAGTTAAGCTACCAAAACTCAGGTGATAGGACATAATATGGCTAAGAAACAATACAACTAAAGAAGAGGAGGGTGAGCATAAAGAGCAGAAGATGAGGTTGGCAATCATTATGATGACAATAGCCAGTGCTCCTACCACACAATTAGGTGTTTGAAACATATCCTGCATTTCTTCGAGCTCCATCTTCTTTGAGAACAAAAGCTGACTATCCATCTCATGCATTTAATCAAGTGGAAGAAATTGTTGTGAAATTGCCTCATTAGCTGCTTGCCATGTTGTGGCTGAGGGTCCTGTCAGGTGTCATGCCTCGGAATTTGATCTGGCACTCCAGTGCTTTTCTGTCGGCGTCTCCGTCTGCTGAACCACAGAAGGTTCTGTCTCTGTCCTGGTGCTGATTACCTTTTGGCTTTGTCTATTCTTTTAAGGTAACAGCGGGGTTCATGGCCTGATCGTACTGTTAGGATTCCCGAGGGTGAGCCCACTGGACCACGGCAACGATCCTCCCCTGGGAAAGTGGACCAGGTGGACCACCCATTATACAGTGAGTGTTAGGTACAGGCCCAGGGGAAACGATTACCGCAGCAGCTGGTACCCAGGGCAGACGGTGAAGACCAGACAGGTGGTAGGCAAGGAAGCCAGAAGAGCGGTGAGACCAAGATCAGAAGATCAGGGAATGCAGAGATACAAGCTGGTACGGAGGCAACCCAGGAACTTGAGCAGGACAGAGACACCGGGTGGTACAGCTGGAACACTGGGGTACAGGCTGGACGAAGACACTGGATAGCACGGCAGGAACACTGGAGACAGGACTGGAGTAGGACGGCAGGAACACAGGAGGCTGGACAGGAATAGAACGGCAGGAACATAGGAGGCAGGACTGGCATAGGACGGCAGGAACACAGGAGGCTGGAGACACGGGATGGCATGGCAGGAACACTGGAAACACAGGAGAGAAAAGGTAACACGGATGGGAGAAAATGTAAAGCAGCGGGGAGCGGAGGAAGCAGCAATGAACGCCAGCAAGTGTGGGGCCAGAATCACAAGGAAGTACAAGTGACGATCAGGCAGCATCACTAGGGAGCGACGACCTGATAAGGGAGCGTGGGGAGGAGCTTCCAGGCTAGGATCCTCCCGACCATAGAGAGGAACGGGGGGAGCAGGCGGTTCACAAGGAGGAAGCAAACTCCATAGTCCGGACAGGAGAACCGACGGGAATGTGCCCGGAAGCTGCAGGCTGGTAAGTATGACGGGGCACAGGAGGCGGCAGCACGAAAGGAGAGAGCGGCGGCATGACAACTTATTTTTTGTGCACCAAGCTGACATTTTTAGTTACACCATTTTGGTGCATATATGATCTTTTGATCGTCCACTATTGCATTTTAATGTAATGTTGCGGCGACCAAAAAAACGTAATTCTGGCATTTTTACTTTTTTTCTCATTATGCCGTTTAGCAATCGGGTTAATTTTTTTTTGTACTGATAGATTGGATGATTCTGAATGCAGCAATATCAAATAAGTGTATGCTTGATTTCTTTTATTCTGAATGGGGCGAATGGAGGGTGATTTTAACTTTTATATATTTTTTTAAACTTTTTTTTACCTTTGGCATGCTTCAATATTCTCCATGGGAAACCAGAAGCTGTCATAATATGATCGACTCCACACAGGCAATGATCAGATCACCTGTATGTAGCAGAATTGCTCACTTGCTATGACCGCCGACCACCAGACGGTGCTCATAGCAATCCGGCAGTGACAACCATAGAGGTCTGCTGGAGACCCCTGGTTGTCATGCCAACCCATTGGTGACCCGCGATCACAGTGTCATCGATGGGAGGGATTTCTGACTTGCCAGAAGTTGCCAGAAGTGCGAGTTAATGCCACTGTCAGAGATTGACAGCGGCATTTAATGGGTTAACAGACAAGGGTGGATTGTTATTCTATCCGTGGCTGTTAGAAGAACATGTTAGCTGTTCAAAACAGCTGACATGTGCTGGAAAACATGTGGGCTTAGCGCCAGGGCCCACATCAAAGGGAGGGAGTCCGACATTCACATACTATTATGCCCGATCTCGGAAAGAGGTTAATATACCAGCAAAATATAACCAGAACCTCGTTAAAGTGTGTGGATGAATCATTGAATCCAGAAACATTTTTTCAATTTTTTGTGGATTACACCTAAATGTCTCAGAAAGCATGTAATACTGTATGAATCATTAATTGAATCAATAAAAAATCTTTCAATGCATTTTTGGAGGTTTATATAATACCAAAATGTAACTGAAAGCATGTAAAATAGTATAGATGAATAATTGAATCCAGATAAATTTGCCACTGCTTTTTTTGCAGTGTTATATATACTATTGAAATGTACCCAAGAACATGTAATACTCTATGGATGAGCAATATAATACTGATACATTTTTGTATAATTTCTGGGAGGATTACATGCTACCGAAATGTACCCAAGAACATGTAATACTCTGGATGGGCAAAAAAATACCAATACATTTTGAACAATTTTTGGGAGGGTAAGATACCACTGAAATGTACCAAGGAACCTGTAATACTGTGTGGAGGAGCAATATAATAACAATAAATTTATGAACAATTTTTGGACAGTTAAATACAGCTCAAATGTAACCTGAAATATGGAATAATCTATGTATGTACATTTTTTAACAATTTTTTTGAGGGTTAGATGCAATCAAGATGTACCCAAGAACACTTAATTCTGAGTGGATGGGCAATGTAATACTGATTCATTTTTAAACAATTTTTTGGAGGCTTCTATACCACCAAAATCTATTTAAGAATATGTAAAACTCTATGGATGAGCAATATGATACCGATACCTTTTTGATCAATTTTTTGGAGTGTTACATATTACCGAAATGTACCCAAAACACGTAGTACACTATTACTGAATAATTGAATCCAGATACATTTTTGAACTGTTTTTGGAGGGTTAGATATAATAGAATTTCACCTCAGACCATGGAATATTGTATGGCTAAATAACTGTGTTAAATAGTTTATGGATGATTAATTGAATTCAGAAACACATTTGAAACATAAATATTTGGAAAATGTAGCTTATGTACTTCTAAACTCATAGAGAGTGCTTCTTCTCTTTCCTCTGGAGGCTGGGGGACTGCCTCCACCTGCTTCTTAGAGCCCGATTCCCAACTGCCTGGGCTATAAGTGACCCATCTTCTGGCAGTGCTGGAGCCCCTCACATAAAAATGGGCAACAACCCCCTGTGTCACCTGCACCATCTTCTGCTCCCACATAGGAGGTGGGGAATCTCAAGGAAAGTACACACTTTTCGGGGTGGTAGTAATCCTTTCTTGAGGTCTGTTCATTTCTCAAGAAGGGTTCATCCTGTAACCTTCATTCTTTGATCACACCAACTGCATACCAGAGATGTTGCCCCTCCATTTTGAGAAACATAACCCATCAGCTCTTTTAGTTTTCTGTCTTTACTGTCTGCTTTTTG